>NW_022651303.1:0-4846 GCF_011064425.1 Rattus rattus
AGGGGAAGCCCTGGGTCCTGCTAAGACTGAACCCCTAGTGAACTAGACTGTTGGGGAGAGGGCAGCAATGGGGGGAGGGTTGGGAGGGGAACACCCATAAGGAAGGGGAGGGGGGAGGGAGATGTTTGCCCGGAAACCGGGAAAGGGAATAACACTCGAAATGTATATAAGAAATACTCAAGTTAATAAAAAAAAAAAAGAAAAAAAAGAAAACAGATCAGGAGTTATAGATGTAAGCATCACCAACAGAATGCAATTAGATAGAAGAGAGAATCACAGGTGCAGAAAATATCATAGAAAACATTGACACAACAAAGAAAATGCAAAACACTCCTAACCCAAAACATCCAGGAAATTAAGGACACAATGAGAAGACCAAATGTAAGGATAAGAGGTGTAGAAGAGATAGGAGAATCCCAACTTAAAGGGCCAGAAAACATCTTCAATAAAATTATAGAAGAAAACTCTCCTATCCTAAAAATTAAAAGTAATGCCCATGACCATACAAGAAATTTACAGAACTCCAAATAGACTGGAACAGAAAGGAAACTCCTTCCATCACAAAATAATCAAGCACCAAATGCATAAAACAAAGAATATTAAAAGCAGTAAGGAAAAAAAGTCAAGTAACATATAAAGGCAGACGTATAAGAATTATACCAGACTTCTCACCAGAAACTATGAAAGCCAGAAGATCCTGGGCAGATGTCATACAGAGCCTAAGAGAACACAAATGCCAGTCCAGGCTACTCTATCCAGCAAAAATCTCATTTAACATAGATGAAGAAACCAGATATTCCATGACAAAACCAAATTTACATAATATTTTTTCACAAATCCAGCTTTACAAAGGATAATAGATGGAAAACTGGAAGACAAGGAGGAAAACTACACCCTAGAAAAAGAAAGTAATCTTTCATCAAGCACAAAAGAAGGATAGCCACAGAAACATAATCCCATCTTTAACAACAAAAATAACAGAAAACAACAATCACATCTCCTTAATTTCTCTTAACACCAATGGACTCAATTCCCCAATTAAAAAACATAGACTACCCGACTGAATATATAAATAGGACCCAGCATTTTGCTGTATACAGGAAACATACCTCAGTGACAAAGATAGACACTACCTCAGAATAAAAGGGAGGAAAAAGTTTGTCTAAGCAAGTGTGCCCAAGAAAGTAGCTGGGGGAAGACAGTTTCCAGGAGCACTACCACAGTTGAGAGCAGAGGTAAGACTCATTTTTCTGCTACAAAGTGACCTGCTTGGTGGATTCATGATACATCAGGCAGAAGTCCTCTAGGTCATGGCACTTCTGATTCTGGCTTGGGAATTGAAATGATACTATCCCCAGTTCCTACACCCAAATCCCTTGGGGAAAGGCTGACCACCCAGTTGCACAGACATCCTGGACCTCAGGACAGACTGCTTCACCTACCTCTGCCACAACCCTGGTCAAGGGGAAACTGCACAGTGCCTCTGGACACAGGGATATAGCAGACAGCCGCTGGTACCCACGGTTCTAGTCTGTGTCCAGGACTGAACTGAACATGCCAAACAGCTCCCTGCACCCAAATCCTGTTGGGGAGAGAGCTGGACCCTCAGAAGTGTGGATACTCCTGAGAAGTCAGAGGAGAATACCCTCTGCCCACAGTCCAGACCCAAGAGAGATTCACATAGTGCCAATTGTGTCTGCTGGGTGCAAGGACCTGCACTAGTAATCAGGGACAGGACCCTTTGATTCCTGCCTATGCCTAGAGCTGGAAGACACTCTGCATTGGAGTGGCCATAAAGCTGAAATCAGAGCACCCGTTCTCAGGAAAGGCTGCAAGAAAACAGGAAAACAGTTCTACAGGAGTGCTGACACAGAGGCCTACAGAAGGGTCAAGTAACTCTCAGAAACAGCAAGACAAGCAAACACCAGAGAAAACATAATGGCTAGAGGCAAGCACAGGAACCTAAGCAACAGACAACAAGAAGTTCAAGAAGAAGGATGACCAATATGTGGATGTTCCCATTCTTTCTTAAAAGGGGAAAAAGTATCCATAGGAAGGACTATAGAAGCAATGTTTAGAGCAGCAACTCAAGGAATGGCCATTCAGAGCCTGACCCACATGTGGCCCATATATATATAGCCACCAAAACCAGATAAGATTGATGAAGCTAAAAAATGCATGCGGAAAGGGACTGGATATAGATCTCTCCTGAGAGACAATCCAGAGCATGTCCAATACAGAGGTCAATGCTAGCAGCAAACCACCGAATTGATAATAGGACCCCACTGGGGGTAATTAGAGGTGGTATTGAAAGAGTTGAAGGAGCTTGCAACCCCATAAAAATAACAATGCCAACCAACCAGAACTTCCAGGGACTAAACCACTACCGAAAGACTATACATGGACTGACCCAGGGCTCCAACTGCATATGAAGCAGAGAACAACCTTGTTGGGGCACCAGTGGAAGGGGAAACCCTTGGTCCTGCCAAGGTTGGACCCCTAGTGCAGGAGAATATGGGTGGGGCAGTAAGGAGGATGCATAGGGGGAACACCTGTATAGGGGAGGGGGAAGGGAGGGAATGGAGACTTATGGACTGGAAACCAGGAAGGGAAATAAGGTTTGAAATGTAAGTTAAAGAAATATATTTAATAAAAAAATTAAAAAAAAGAAAGTAGCTGGAGTAGCCATTGTAATATAAAATCGACTTTCAACTAAAAGATTATGAAGGATACTTCATCAATGGACAAAACTACCAAGATTAACTCTCAATTCTGAACATCTATGCTCCAAATCAAGGGCCCAACACTCATCAAATAAACTGTATTAAAGCTCAAAGCATACATGGCACCACATGCAATAATAGTGGGAGACTTCAACACCCCACTTTCAGCATTGTGAAGATGATGGAAACAGAACCTAAACAGAGACTCAGTAAAAGTGACAGAAGTTGTGAAACAAATGGATTTAACGCATATCTATAGAACATTACATCCGAAAAAAAAAGAATATACCTTATTCTCAGAACCTCATGGTACTTTCTCCAAAACTGATCATGTAATTCTTTACAAAACAGGCTTTAACTGGTACAAGGAGGTTCAAATTATCCTATGGATCCTATCAGATCACCACTGACCAAGGCTGGTCTTCAGTAACAGAAAAAAAAAACAAAAAACAAAAAACAAAAAACAAAAAAAAAAACAAAAACAAAACAGGAAGCCCACAACACATGAAAGCTGAACAAAGCTCTCCTCAAGGATAACTTGGCCAAAGAAGAAATGAAAAAGAACTAAAGACTTTTTTAGAATTTAATGAAAATGAAGGCACAACATATCCAAACTTATGGTATTTAATGAAAACAGTGCTAAGAGGAAGACTCATAGCTCTGAGTGCCTCCAAAAAGAAAATGGAGACAGCATACACTAGCAGCTTGACAGCACATCTGGAAGCTCTAGAACAGAAAAAAGCAAATACACCCAAGAGGATTAGAGAGCAGGGGATAATCAAACACAGGATTGAAATCAACTAAGTAGAAACAAAAAGGACTATACAAAGAATCAACAAAACCAGGAGCTGGTTCTTTGAGAAAATCAACAACATAGATAAACCTCAAGCCAGGGTAACCAGAGGGAACAGAGACACTATCCAAATTAACAAAATCAGAAACGAAAAAGGAGACATAGAAACAGAATATGGAGAATTCAAAATATCATCAGATTCTATTATAAAAGCCAATACTCAACAAAACTGGGAAGTCTTGATGAAATGGAAAATTTTCTAAAGAAATATCAAGTACCAAGGTTAAATCAGGATCAGATACACCATCTATATAGAACAATAGCCCCTAAAGAAATAGTAGCACTCATTAAAATCTCCCAACCCAGAGAAGCCAGGGCCAGTTGGATTTAGTGGAGAATTCTATCAGACCTTCAAAGAAGACCTAATACCAATACTCTTTTTTTCCCCATCTTTATTAACTTGAGTATTTCTTATTTACATTTCAATTGTTATTCCCCTTCCTGGTTTCCCTGCCAACATTCACCTAACCCCTCCCCCTCTTCTTCTCTATGGGTGTTCCCCTCCCCATCCTTCCCCCCATTACCACCCTCCCCCCCAACAATCACATTCACTGGGGGTTCAGTTTTGGCAGGACCAAGGGCTTTCCCTTCCACTGGTGCTCTTACTAGGCTATTCTTTGCTACCTATGAGGTTGGAGCCCAGGGTCAGTTCATGTATAGTCTTTGGGTACTGGCTTAGTCCTGGAAGCTCTGGTTGGTTGGCATTGTTGTTCATATGGGGTCTCAAGCCCCTTCAAGCTCTTCCAGTCCTTTCTAAGATTCCTTCAGCGGGGTTCCTGTTCTCAGTTCAGTGGTTTGCTGCTGGCATTCGCGTATGTATTTTCTGTATTCTGGCTGTGTCTCTCAGGACAGATCTACATGCGGTTCCTGTCAGCCTGTACTTCTTTGCTTCATCCATCTTATCTAGTTTGGTGGCTGTATATGTATGGGCCACATGTGGGGAAGTTCCTTCTGCCTCTGTTCTACACTTTGCCTCCTTATTCCCTGCCAAGGGTATTCTTGTTCCCCTTTTAAAGAAGGAGTGAAGCATTCGCATTTTGGTCATCCTTCTTGAGTTTCCGGTGTTCTGTGTGTCAGGTTTGTCCCACCACGACTTCCTTGGCAAGCCTATGAAACACATGAAATTCTTATAGTGACTTTATTCCACCAATATTCCTCTCTCATGGTGGAAGCCCCGCTTGCGCCGCCAGGCGCACCCTATTTTTCCCCCGTGTACGCACCCACACCTGATTGGTTGCTTACTCATGACCTCATCAGGTACGCCCCGGAA
>NW_022651304.1:0-4904 GCF_011064425.1 Rattus rattus
ATCTTCCTAGAATATAAAACTGGGCGGTGGGGGGATGTCAGGAAAAGGAGACATAAAGTCAGGAGTTCAAGCTGTGTAGAAAATGCATAAGTTACAGGTAAATATGGAGCCAAATTCAGATACATCTGGGTCAGTACAGGGTCACACACGGGCTTGCAAACACACATGCACAGGCACACACTCACATGCACTAACATGTGCACATGCACGTTCACACACACAGGCTCTCAAACACAAGCACACAGGAACACACACTCACATGCACTAACACATGTGCACACGTGCACGCGCGCACACACACACACACACACACACACACACACACACTGACAATGAGGAGACAGCAGTAGCTCTCTGCTGCACTAAAATGTGAAACAAAAAACGAACATGAGGAAGCTCCTGGAAGAGAATTATTCTGAGAAACCATGCTCCTTTATATTTCAGTCTTAAAAAAACAAAAATGTACTTCTAGGGGACAAAAGAAAACGACCAAAATCAGTAAAGACTGAAAACTACTGAACTTGAAGATAACGCGGTGGCCTTCGGCATGTCCGATACAACAGGGACCTGACCTGGTTACTCTGGCGGCAACGCAGACATCGTGCTGGAGAATCACTCACTGTTCAGCCTTCCGATATGACAAAATCAATTTCAGCAAAGCTCACGGAGCAAAGTGAGTGTTGATAGCAGGCACACAGGAAATAGTGAGGATGAAATTACGCTTGGACGGTAGGTCATGTCCTAATAAAAATGAAAATAATTATGGTACAAAATGGGAAGCCGGGTTGTATATTTAAATAAAGTAAATGCATGGTCAAGAGCCTGGTAGAAGTTGGCGATGGCTAACGGTTATGATATTGCCTTATCTAGAACTGAACAGCTGAATGTGGGAGTCAGCTTGCTCAATATTAACTTAGCGAGTCAGCTGATCAGTAGCGGGCAGGGGAGTGAATGAGTCATTAGAGCTGGGCGCATCAATTTGATCTGGCTTTAATTAGACACAGTGACCAACACAGTGGGGTTTATTTACAACCTGACTGTCCACGCCTGTATGTCCCTGCTCTGTCAGCTCAGAGGCCCTGGAAGTAGGGATACTGTATCAGCAAGCACAGTGGGCGCTCAAGCCCGGGTTCTAAAGTCACTTTCAGTAGAAGAAGCAGAGAATGTCAGGAGCATTTTCATCGCTGTAATGGACTTCAACCAGACACCAGTAATTTGAAGATTTCAGAAAAATCCCAAACACACAAGGCCAAAACAACTCACAGGTCAAATGAGAAGTGAAATGATAAATCGAGCGTGTTTTTAACAGGGAAAACATTACAAAAATGAAACAGATGATCTTATTTTAAAGATGACGTTTGCCTAAGGTGAAGGTTGTAGTCCACAAGCCCAGTCTAGCAATGCCTATCGCTGAGCATGCTGGGACATAGGTTGCTACTATCTGATGGCATTAGACTAAACGTATTAGTCCAAATCCGTGTCTAAAACTTATGCTTGCATTGTTTCTATGGCAACATGCTTTCTGAAACACCTTCTGCCTGTAGGGATCCATTCATCACTTACTTGATCCAACTAAGGTGCAGAGAGAAGCAGCCTGCTGCATCGGATAGCCGAGGCACAGCCACGAGTAAAGAGCTCAGCCTCCTGAGCTGCATTACTCAGGATATACGGCTGCCTCCAAGCTGGGGAGAGTGTTGGGTGGGAGAGTTTTTGCCTTAAATTCAACTAGTGCGTTATTTTCCAGAGTATGATACACTTATGGGAATCTAAAATATTAAGTTTTTAAAAAATATATTTTAAATTCATGTGAATACCAAAAAACAAGTCAAGCACTTTCTATGCATTTTAAAAATAATTTAAAGAATCAATACTTATTCAACTAAAATTTTTAATATTTTTACATTTAAAAATGATAATAGCCAGTTGTGGTAGCTCATGTCTCGAGAATCTGTGAATTCAAAGTCAGCTTGGTTGGTGTACATAGCAAGTTCTAGGAGCTACATAGAGAGACCCTGACCCAAAGAAAAATCATTTAAAAATAAAAAGATACTCTTAGGTAAAGTATAAGTAGCCTCGATATAGTTATCTGTATTAAATAATAAAATAAGCTTTCAATCATTCTAATATAGAAACAAGTCATGTATATAAATAGGGAAAATGGAGAAAGAGTTATAGACTATCAATATACCAAGATAGAAAGAGGAGGAAGAAATGTCATCAATAAAGAAAGAAATACTTTTGAGCAAACTTTCTTTTGTCAGTTTTCATATGGAAAAGGTCATTCTTCTTATGTCTAAAACAGCTCTTTAGGGGCCGGCGAGATGGCTCCATGGGTAAAGGCATTTGCTGCAAAGCCTGAACCTGGGTTTGATCCCAGGGACCCAGGTACCAGAGGAAACCATAAACTCCTGAAAGTTGTCCTCTGACCTCCCCATAAATAAGACCTAGAAGATTTCAAGGTCCTTTAGTTCTGCTGTTACACGCAAGTCTCTGATGAACGGAAGGGAACCTGTAAGCTGCTGTGGAACTGTCAATAAACTTTGGTTTACACTGAAAAGATGTGCTCCGAGGACCTAACATGATTTGCGTTCTTCTCCCAGCAAGGACAGCTCTATGAACGTGCAGTAAAGAGAACTGTCGGGCTTCACATCCACATTTGCATAAAGATGAGCTCGTGGTACACAGCCTGCTGAAAGCGGCTACGATCCCTGTCTAGAGATCGATCCTGGATATATCCTGGATATATGCGACACTAAAAACTGTGTTTCAAAGGAACGTTTATTAATTTTTTTTTTTTTTTGGTTCTTTTTTTTTGGAGCTGGGGTGAACCCAGGGCCTTTTCCTAGGTAAGCGCTCTACCCTGAGCTAAATCCCCAGCCCACATTTATTAATTCTTAAGGAATGAAAAAATAGTAAGGTCATATTTTTGTTTTCATGTGCTAGAGATTGAACCCCAGGCCTCACACAGGCAGGTGAGTATCAGCCCGGCACAATGCAAAAGTTCTATAATGCTTACTTGACTTGGGGAAACGCGGCACAATTATATGTAAGGAAAGCAAAACTCATTTAATAGAGGAAAAGAAAAGAGAATGCTCTCCATTGCAAGTAGTGTTTATTTCTGGGTTGTAGGGATTTTGGAGTATTATCAGTATGGTCACTATTGTCTAGTCCTACAAGAACAATTAAGAACCTCTGTGCTCAGAACAAGTCAGGAGATATTTCTAAATTTCGCCCCCTCAACCCCACAAATCCCCAAGATCCACCTCAGAATAGCCTGTGCTCTCTTCCCTTCACCAGATTAGCTTAGAAAGCTAAAATATATGCAGCTTCATTATTTTGCCATTCCAGTCTCAAGCAAGACCAAGCCTGGTCATAAATTATTTGACATGGATTTCCTAGGAGTAAAATGTCACCTACCTCCCCTGCCAGAAGCCAGGGCGTTTTAGAGACATTTCTGAGAAATTATAAAGATAGAGAGTTAATACCATCACCACCACCCCACCCTGGTTGTTGTGTTCCTTGCAGAGGGGTGTGGAGTGTCTGTGTGCTGCAGTCATTCAGGCGTTAGTAGGAGAGTAACACAGGAATGATACCATAGCCACAATACAGACAAGGAATCAAAGATGGCCGCCACAGCGCCAGCCCATGCCAATCCAGGCAGGGATTTCCAACAGAGCTTTACCTAGGTCATGGGTTTACAGAGTCTTTTAATATGTAGTCCTTTTGCCTATTTTTGAAAGTGCATGTGCTTTTGGACAAGTTGTTCTCCAGAAGGAATGAAGACGACAGGGGCAGATGGGGGCGACCGGCTCTCAGAGGGCAAGGCCGCGCATCAAGGTCTCCGTCGATCCGCTAAGTGTGTTTGGTAACAGGCCCTCCAGCTACCAGTCCAAATGAGCAATGGAATCGATTATGAAGTTGTTAAGGCATCCCTGATCTCCAAGGATGACAGCCCGGCGCCTGCATTTCTCCGTAGACATTAAATTACCCCACTGAGGTGGCAGGCCGGGAAGTAAGAGAACACACGCGTGCTGAAACAACTCGGAACAGCGATTGCTTTATTTTGGAGATGACATTGAGAACACCAGAAGTTCCCGTTAGAGACACATGGAGATTTATTTTTATGACTTCTCAGCCTCGGGAATTATTTATAGGGCAACTCTTGAGACAAAGAAATAATTCACCACAGACCACGGGACTGCCTATGTCTGAAGCCTTGAATAAGATACTCATTTTTTTATTATGTCTATCAATGTGGAAATGAATGCAAAAAGTTCATGATGGGCAGGAGCCCTGTCATGTGAATCCAGGGGCCCTGCCATTAATACTCATTCCTCTGTGCGCCTGGAGCCTCCTGGCTTCATTCATCTTCCTCAACTTCCCTGGCTTCCTGTTTGGTGGACTGTGCACTACATGGAGCTGGAAGTATAATCTTGTATTAGACAAAAGTAAAAATGCATTCTTTCCAATAACTGATGAAGTCCCTACAGGACACCAGAGTGAGGCTTACGGGCAGTCGTCCATGGCATCCAGTTAGCCATGCCAATGGTGTTTGCCAATGACTGCACGTCCTCTGTACAGACCAAGACAAATGCATCCATCATTTGTCAGTGCTGAGGTCTCCAGTTCTTTGTCATCTCTAGACACATGCCTGTCACAAATTTCTAGATCAATGTCTGTTAGAAGACACTGTGTATCCTAACAATTTCCTCACCCAATCAGTCTTTGGATCATTAAGGTTTTCTCAATGAGAAGAAAATAAGTTGTAATTTGATCACAAACTTCCCAAATGTAATATCCAGATTTGGATTTCTCCCAAATTTTCTATGCTTCCTACCATGCTTATGTCAGCCAAGGCTGCACAATGGCTGCCTTGAATGACAAGGTCCTGTCAGCTAACTGTG
>NW_022651305.1:0-4854 GCF_011064425.1 Rattus rattus
AAAAAAAATTGTGTTCAATGCTTTGTGGTTGAGTTGGTGTCTATATCCCTCCTCTTGGAGTTCTCCATGGCTACAGGGAGGTGGCCACTTCAGGTTCAATATCCCCACTGCAAGAAGTCTGGCTCAAGTCATCCCCATAGACTTCTGGGAGCCCCTCTTACCTCAGGTATCTGGGAAATCCTAAAGATGCTGCCCCCATGCCACACCCCCGACCTGCCTCCAATTTTCATTCATTCTCTTAGCCACAGGAGAATGAATAATTTTCTGCCTTCATTTTCATTTCTTTGAATTGAATATCTGGAAATGTGGGTTTTGGAGAAAAGATTGATTTTTCCAGTATAAAGCAAGAAAGATGCTGAGAAAAGTTTTATGTAACATAGGAAAAAAGATAGAAGACTCATAGAAGTAACTCTATCCTTTGACCTTGAAAAAAACATTTTTATTTTTTTCAAAGGGACAAAAATATGAATTCATTAGTGAGAGTGTGTATTTTCAGCATTAAATGGTACATGTATATCATTCCCCTCTTCCAAGGTTTGAGGAACATAAAAGAAAAGTAGGTAGAATGAATATAAGATCTGCAGGATGGTGGGTGGCAGTGCAGTGAAATCTGTCTTTTGACCATGACACTTATAAATTCACAGACATTCTTTACGGGAACAAAACTAGCAGAAGATCAAGATTTCAACATTCTGACATAGATGTGAGAGGAACTCATGAGACACCTCCCTAAGAACTTATTGACAATGAATGGTTGCTAGAAAAATAGTGAGGTAATTTTTCAATTATAATGTCATTTTTAAATTTCTCATACTCCAATAATCATTCCCACCCCTCATACAAATTGAATTTAAAAAAAGTAGAAATAAAAGAAAAGGACATGACTGCTTCTAGGTGTGGTAGATGGGAAGGAATATTATAGATAAAAGGAAAGGCATAGGCAGAGGAAGGAACATGTAGGAGCTCATACTGAGCTAGGCCATGTGATGACAGAGGGGAGGAGAGACCCAGAAAAAGAGGCCAGGAGGGTAAAAGATGGACAAAATGTCCACGCAAACAAAATAGTTGGATTATATAGGGAAGGAAAGCTAGGGAAAAAACATCACAGCCCCAGGGTTGGAGAAGTTTATTGTACAGGAGTACCATACCAGCCATACCCTGTAATAGGTAGGAAATGAGGAATGGAGAATGCTGGGAGAACCTGACAGCCAGTGTCTGCTTTGATATGTTAAACAGGTACCTCATCCTTTGTCTTGGTTTTGAGACCTAATATAAACAACCCTATTAAATTCAATAAAATATACACCTACTCTCTCTCTCTCTCTCTCTCTCTCTCTCTCTCTCTCTCTCTCTCTCTCTCTCTCTCACACACACACACACACACACACAAACACACACACAAGAATAAGAGGCAGACCTGTTTGGAGGGAAAAGTTCAGAAGGAATGGGAAGTGGAGAAGAGGAAAATGGAAGATAAAAGCAATCACATTATATTATGCACAGGTAATAAATTATTACAGATTAACAAATTAATTTTCAAATATTAAAAAATAAGGCAATGAAACAAAAATCTCATGCTGTACTAGTAGGTTGGCTAACCTCTGTGACTTGCACATTTAGAAAACCTAGAGCAATTATCATATGACTATCCACTGAAACCCTGGTACCTGTGGCTTGTGAGGAAGGAACTTTCAATTAGGACTATTTAATATTCAATAATGTTAGAATTAGAGGTTATAAGGAGAAAAACATATATCCCAAGTCTGCAGAGCAAATGTTAGGGTCAAGACCAGTATTCATAAACTGGCCTATTGAGTACCTTATACTGATAGAATAGTGTTTGTGATTCAGTTTCACAGAGAGCTACCTAGGGGTATCTGTAATCCTGGAAAGGAATGCCGAGAGTCTGGAAGCAACAAGCACGTTTAAAATGTTAACAGTGTGTGCACGGAGCCATGTTGGATTTGGGCCTAGCCGCTTTTTGAACTGCTTGGCTCAAAGTGGCTAGGTGACTCTGGGCTGTTTTGCCACAGAGACTCACCCCTAAGATGACTGCCATAAGTCTTAAGATTGTTGGACAGAGGCCTCTCCCATGAATTTACGGCACAGGAAGATAACATTCAAGGGATGCCTCAGCTCAAGCAGATACCAGTTATCTCCTCAGTCTACACCAGGTGTCTCCACCACCTGACCTCATCGCTTGACTTCTTTGCCTCCAGCTATCACTGCCTATACCCTCATCTCCCCCTCCTTCATATTTCAAAGGTCACTCCCCTACCTGAAAGCCTTCCAAAGCTGTAACGTTCATCCCAATAAACTAGACCTTGACAACAGAATCTTGTTTGGTCTCCTTTCTTCTCTTCACCCCATTTGGCCCATAGGTAGAAAGCCCTCTTCGACCCTGATTAACTTGGGTTCACATTACGGGACAAGTGGCGCCTTAACAGGACCCCAAGCAAGGCCGACTACAGGATGACAGAGACAAGAGAGCTGCAGTGCAAATCGAGGACTTTTCAGGCCGATAGTTTAAGGCCGCTGGAGAGGGAGGTAAGGACCGGTCTAATAATTGTCGTTTAATTGCTATGGTAAGGTATGGATTTAGAGGCTTGTTTCAGGAGACTCGCCACCAGGGGAGAGAGAGGATTAAGAGTTAAGAAAAGATTTAATAAGTTTTTTTTGTTTTATTGATGAAAAGTGTCCCTGGGTTAATTTTAAGTGAATTTTTTTTGTCTTTGTGAGAGAAACTTGTCCTTGGTTTATTATTGAAGGAGCAGAAATTAACCCTATAATTGGAATAAGGTTGGAAAGTGTTTAAATGTCTTACAAGAAAAGGATCCAGGCGTGTTTGATTCAGGAGGTAGGTCTGTGTCTTTGTGTCTTTGTGTTTTGTGCCGCAAATCCTGGGTCTGTATTTGCTCACGAAGTTCTGGAGTTCTGGAGTTCTGTTTCGTAGATACTCCCATCTCAGGCTGGAGAGGGGAGGATCGGTCTTAGGAGAGACGCAAATGTGAGCGGTAGATGTGCCAAGGACTCCACTGGATTGCGCTGCCCTGGGAGACGTCCCAGGAGGTAAGAAGGGACCCCAGGGATGCCTGGGAGATTCCTGCCTGGGTGCTGGTGAGGATTCGCTGATTCTCATGGATTGGAGAAAGACCCGCCTTTCCGGCTGTCTGTATTTCCAGAGTGGTCTTTGTCTGTGTGTCTTAGGTCTTTGTTTTGTGTTACTTGTGACTTTGACAATGGGAAGATTCTGGTTGGGAAGGAGGAGTAATGTGGAATCTGTTCCCGTTCATCTGTCTTTGCTAAGCTCATGGAAGCTCCCATCTGAATCAGCTCAGTTTTGTGGCAATCTTGTGGCGGCTGCTTGTTTTTTGTTTTATGCGCACTTTTGTTTTTTTGTCTGTTAATCTTTTGATTGTCTTTCTATGTGACTAAATGCTTTTTCCCTCTTCAGCAGACCTCTATTTTCTGGACTCTCTTCTTGTTTTCTCACTTTCTTGTTTCATTCCACTTGGGATGCTTGTTAGTGGCTGTTAAGACTTAGTAAGATACAAAAGAGAGTTGAGAATTACTTAAGGTGGAGTCCAGCTAGGTGCTGCAAGGGCATCTGCTGTTGCCCTGCAACACAAGGCTTTGGAGATAAAGCTTCAGCTGTGTTAATACAGAATTGTAGGCTAGAGTCTTGAAAGTATTTAAAAAAAAAAAAAAAGAAACCTTAAAATATATCTTATTCCAAACAGCAATTAAATTGGTTATTATAAAAATATTGATATTTGGCCATCACATATACATAAAATTTTCAGGCAAAGTTGGTAATTTACCTTTTGCATGCTTTTAGTATTTCCTATAAATTTGTGCATGCAACCCATAGAAAATGAGCTTACTGGGTATTTTATAGGTGGTTCATCTAATGAAAGGCTACATATGTATGATTGGATCACTTGTTTATTCTCTTTGAGTTTCTGCTTCAGCACAGATTATTAAATTAACTGTAGCCAGTTTTTAAAATGTTAAAAAAATCAAGCTTTTAATTCATATACTGATAGCTAAATGTATGGCTTATGGTTTACAGTTGATTAAAAAGTTTCCTTTTTTAGATACTACTAGCCCTTTCAAATTATACAATTACTTAATGCTATATTAGAGGCAGGGTTTTACTTGAAATCAGTGAGTGATGATTTCAGTGTGAATGTCTGACAACTCACTGTCCTTTTCAGTGCTCTGACTCAGACAACTAAACAAAAAACCATAGATTCCCCAGCTCTTTGAAATGATAATGGAGTTGATAACACTCCCTCACACAAATAGAGGAAGACTCCATTTGCTTACTTTCAACCCATCCTCACCTTGCCAGCTCAGGATTGAAAACAACTGAATCTGGATGCTTATGTTTAGGTAAATAAAGCTGGTGAGGGGCTGGAGTGATAGTTTAGTGGTTAAGAGTTATTAAGTACTGTTCCTTTATAGGCCATTTAAGAACTCACACTGGATTGCCCTGACCCCTAGCAAGTGGAGGACAATGATACCAGGCAGATTATAGGCTCCATATAGGAACAGTTAGTCAAAAAATCTCTATTCTCCTTATATATCCAAAATAATAATGTTGAGACAATAATTTGGGTATAAAAAGTCAATTTAGCAAATACAAGTGCTCAGTGTCCTCAATTTAATCCTCAAGGACTTATCTTTAATAAATAATATTTTAACAATATTTTAATAATGCAAGGGAGTTATCCCTGCATAAAAATATGCCCTTTTATTTCAATTTTAAAATTTGGATGTGCCAAGGAACACTTGAGTTTATGGCACACTACAACTAGGCATACTTCTGCCTAGGTGAAATAGAAAGATCCA
>NW_022651306.1:0-4848 GCF_011064425.1 Rattus rattus
CAATCCTACAACAGATAGAGGCCTTATATCCAAAATATACAAAGAACTCAAGAAGTTAGACCGCAGGGAGACAAATAACCCTATTAAAAAATGGGGTTCAGAGCTAAACAAAGAATTCACAGCTGAGGAATGCTGAATGGCTGAGAAACACCTAAAGAAATGTTCAACATCTTTAGTCATAAGGGAAATGCAAATCAAACAACCCTGAGATTTCACCTCATACCAGTGAGAATGGCTGTTCAAAAACTCAGGTGACAAGCAAATGCCCGGCAGGATGTGGAGAAAGAGAACACTCCTCCATTGTTGGTGATTGCAGACTGGTGAATCCATTCTGGAACTTAATTGGAGGTTCTTCGAAAATTGGACATTGAACTACCTGAGGATCTAGCCACACCTCTCTTGAGCATATACCATGATGCTCCAACATATAAAAGATACATGCTCCACTATGTTCATAGCAGCCTTATTTATAATAGCCAGAAGCTGAAAGAAACCCAGATGCCCTTCTTAACAGAGGAATGGATACAGAAAACGTGGTACATCTACACAATGGAGTACTATTCAGCTATCAAAAACAATGACATCAAGAAATTCATAGGCAAATGGATAGAACTGGAAAATATCATCCTGAGTGAGGTAACCCAATCACAGATAAACACACATGGTATGCACTCATTGATAAGTGGCTATTAGCCCAAATGCTTGAATTACCCTAAATGCCTAGAACAGATGAAACTCAAGACAGATGATCAAAACGTGAATGCCACTCCTTCTTCAAAAGGGGAACAAGAATACCCTTGCAGGGAATAGAGGCAAAGATTAAACAGAGACAGAATTAACACCCATTCAGCCTGGGCCGCACATGTGGCCCATACATATACAGCCACCCAATTAGACAAGATGGATGAAGCAAAGAAGTGCAGGCTGACAGGAGCCGGATGTAGATCTCCTGAGACACAACCAGAATATAACAATACAGAGGCGTAATGCCAGCAGTAAACCACTGAACTGAGAACAGGATCCCATTTGAAGGAATCAGAGAAAAAATGAAGTGCTTGAAGGGCTAGTGACCCCTTATGAACAACAATGCTAAGCAACTAGAGTTTCCAGGACCAAGCCACCACCTAAAGACTATACATGGACTGACCCTGGACTCTGACCTCATAGGTAGCAATGAATATCCTAGTAAGATCACCAGTGGAAGGGGAAGCCCTTGGTCCTGCTAAGACTGAACCCCCAGTGAACGTGATTGTTGGGTGGAGGGCGGCAATGGGGGGAGGGTGGGGAAAGGAACACCCATAAAGAAGGAGAGGGGGGATTAGGGGGATGTTTGCCCGGAAACCGGGAAAGAGAACAACATTCGAAATGTAAATAAGAAATACTCAAGTTAATAAAAAAAATTAAATGTAAATAAAAGATATCTAATAAAAAAGAAAAAAAAGATAAACAACAAGTTTATAACAACATTGCAACAGCTGTTTCATCTTGCCAATATGAGAGCTGCTGCCAAAAGGGAAGACAGGCTGGGTTTCATTTTTTTTAAGACACAAAAACCACAATAGGCTCAACCATATGAATTTTCTGTTATATGAAATATTATGATTTTACTGTTTGTTTGTTTGTTTGTTGCTTTATGAGCAAGCAGCAGTTTTGCAATATGACAGAAGCAATATGAGCATCTGGTTAATGTTTTAAGATAACAGTTACACAATGAGGGGAGCAGGAAACACTTGGGAAATGAGCTCTGAGACCAGTCTTCTCTTTAGATTGCTGTCGAGACACAATTGCTGACAGGGTTGACCCTAGGTTTGTGGTCTAGACATCCTATGGTTAGGCTAAGAATAAGGTCCTGCTGACTCTTAGGTTTTTCTGGTTTTACACAATAACTTACTTTGAAATAGAGTTAGTTTTACCTTTATACTTTGTTATAAATTATTTGAACTTCATATGCATAGCACTTATCATAAATTCAGTTATCAAACTAAGTTAAGCCTTAATATTTTTTTTCAGTCATGTTTTCTTATTCACTAGAACTCAAGAAAAATCCTAGAACTGATGGGAAATGTCCAGCTGAACCCTCATCCAATTACTGGCTCACAGAAACCATGCAAGCTATTAAAACAACTGCTGTTATGTCATTGTTTAGGTTGATAATAGAATTTTCTTCTAGAAAATATAATCAAGAGTCAGTAGAATGGCTCCTACATGAACACACATATGCACACATGTATGTACAATAATAATAATGCCAAAATGTTAAAGAAAATATTATCACATTTTTAAGCATAGTAATTTCTTTATAGAGACATAAAAAAGATCTTACCCTTTGCATTTGATTTTCTCTTCCCAAATACTTCTATAGTAAAAAGACAGTTTTGGGTGCCTATAAATGAAAATAAAGCAAAAATATTATGAGTAGGCTATTAATATAGGAAATCATTGAGATAGTTTACTTGTTTAATGCTAAATCATTGTAATCTGTTGTTTATTTTTATATGTCAGTAAAGATACTGAATTTTGACTAGCAATTCTTAACCTGTATTTAATATCACAATATTCACTGTTGGAAACGTAAACACATTTAACCTAGCATGACATTACATGCCTGTAGTTACAGTACTTTGGAGGTATTAGCAGGAAGATCAGGAGTTCAATCCCAGCCTCAGTTTCATAGTGAGTTTAAAGTCAGTCAAAACTACATGAAACTTAGTCACAAAATAGGGTAGGGGGCAAGGGACACCTAGATACACCTGTTTACATTTTTAATAAAGTATTCCTAAAATTTTCTACTGGCTATATTGAGTAGCATCTTTAAGATTTATTTTGAATGTCATGCAGCTGAGGTTACAGAAAATTATGAGCCACCCAGTGTGAATACTAGCAATAGAACTTGGGCACTATGTAAAGGCAAGTACTTGTTTTTAACTGCTGAGTTATCTCTTCAGTCCTATGTATTAACTTTAGTATTTCTTTTTGAGACAGGATGTCACGTATTCCAAGCTGGTCTCCTAGCTCAGCCTCCCACATAATAGGATTATAGTTATGGACTACCACACCCAGCTTGCTTTTAGTACTTGAAGTTTTGGTTTTGTGTTAGATAAGTTTCTTTAAAGTATGTATGCATAACAAAAGGCATACTGGTTGTGGTTATACACAAACAAGATATGTCTTAGTAAATAAACTGATTTATTATTGAGGTAAAATATATGTGATAAAAATGTATTATAACCATTTTCAATGTACAGTTTAGTAGTATAAAGGACATTCATACTTCCACTTCAGTAACTACTAGTCTACTTTATCTGTTTATGAATTTTCCTACTCTTAGTTCCACGTACAAATGAAACCATGTGGTATCTGTCTCTTGTATTTTGATTGTTTCACTTACCATAATATTAGCAAGATTTATCCATTCTGTACTGTGCACTGGGAATTTACTTTTTAAGTGTCAAAGATATTCCTTTGTTGTATACACCATATACATTCATGCTGATGGATATTTGGGTTGTTCTTACCTCTTAACTTATTGCTAATTAACTGTATGCAAAGGGTTCAGGGGTACCTGGAAGAGAATGGGGGACAAGGAATTCGAAGAAGGGCGCCAAGACAAGAGTCTGATCAAGGCGACAATTTTATTTTTCCCCAAGGCTGAATTTATACCATAACATGGGTAACAGAAGGAGGGGGGAAATAAGAAACATTTATGCAGGCCAAAGACACAATATTTATGTGGTCAGGGAGTAGGCTGATGTTGACAGGTTGTCAGAAAAGTCACAGGTTTGTCATATCTATTAGTCAGCAGGATGTTGGTTTTTCAGAAAGTTTACAGGTCATCACATTGGGTATCTTTATCATATGATTATTATTTTGACCACCAGATTTGTATTAGTCTTCTGCAGCTGGCTGGGGATTTTCCATGAACCCAGTCATACTTAATTCTAACCATAATAATAACATCAACAATGGAGGGCTTCAAGGGCATCGCTCCCAACATCTCCCCCTTCCTTATAGTCAAATGAAAAGGTGGTGAAATGGCCGTGCTATCCTGGAATGAGCCCCTCGGGAACTGTGTCTGTCTTAGGTTGGAGTAATATTTGTCACATGGCCAAGAGAATCTTGTGGCCAGGGTCCGTCATGGGATAAGGCAGTAGTTAATGGCAGCCCTCCAAGTCTTAGGCCCTTTTTCGTGGAACATATCCTCTTTACCCATCACTGACTGTCCAGCTCAGCACGCAGGGGTGACAATTTGTTTATTTTTCAGCAAAGACATCAGGACAGCAGGCAGAAAAGAATGTTGGCCTCATTTGGCTAAAGGACAAAAATGTCCTTGCCTGGGCTAGGAGGAGATGTGTAGGTGAGATTGGCCATCATCAAAGCATCCTCCACAGCTAGCCTATGATAATATACCTGAATAGGTTTTGCTGCTATATTATCTACCTGTTGTTTAATAAAGCTGGTTACACGATTAAATGTCCAAGTGCCAAAAGATATAATCAAAAGAAGGCATACTAGGGGGTCCAACAGAGAAGGAAGCAGGGTGGACAACCAAGGGGAGGTGGAGAACCAATATTGACATCAGCTCTCAGCTTTTTCTCTTTTTTTGTTTTCTCTTTTCCAAGCCTTCTCTGACTTTTTTTATCTCCCTTTAGCCATATTCTAAGACACAGGAAGTATCCAAGCACTGCCTTTCTCTTACAAACCAGAATTCAATGTGATTGCTCAAAGTTGGGAAATTAAAGGTAAAAATCCAGTCAGAAAGAAGTACACTTGTTAGTATATACAGCTTACATAAAAGGAGGGCCAGACAATTGTTCTTTTTGACTAACCTCTGACTCTTAAAGACAGTGT
>NW_022651307.1:0-4862 GCF_011064425.1 Rattus rattus
AAGACGGATGATCAAAATGTGAATGTTTCCTCCTTCTTTAAAAGGGGAACAAAATTACCCTTGGCAGGGAAGAGAGAGGCAAAAGATTAAAACAGAGACTGAAAGACACCCATTCAGAGCCTGCCCACATGTGGCCCATACATATACAGCCACCCAATAGACAAGATGGATGAAGCAAAAGAAGTGCAGACCGAAACAGAAGCCAGATGTAGATGTTCTGGAGGAGACACAGCCAGAATACAGCAAAATACAGAGTCGGGCATGCCAGCAAACCACTGAACTGAGAATGGGACCCCGGCTGAAGGGAATCAGAGAAAAGAACGGAAGAGCTTGAAGGGGCTCGAGACCCCATATGTACAACAATGCCAAGCAACCAGAGCTTCCAGGGACTAAGCCACTATCTAAGACAGACCTGGACTCTGACCTCATAGGCAACAATGAATATCCTAGTAAGAGCACCAGTGGAGGGGAGTCCTGGGTCCTGCTAGGACTGAACCCCCAGTGAACTAGACTGTTGGGGAGGCGGGGGAGGAGGGTAGGGAGGGAACACCATAAAGGGAAGGTGAGGGGGAGGATGTTTGCCCGGAAACCGGGAAAGGGAATAACACTCGAAATGTATATAAGAAATACTCAAGTTAATAAAAAAAAATCTATATTTTTCTGGCATTGGGTATGGCACCATAGTGTCCCAAGATAACAAGTAGATATCTTCATCTCAGACAGTGAAGACTCTCACCTGCTTTGCTCTATCCCATATCACACTGCCAATGGCTTTCCTGAGAGCCTGGCAACAATCTCTTTTCTTTTCTTCTTCTGATCCAATTGATAAGATATAATTTTCCACATAGACAAACAAAGTTCTGTACACATCCATCCCTTAAGATTATTCATAACAACGTTTAGATGTGTAGAGAGGAATCTTAACTCCACCTCCATGTTCTCTCCACTGCTGTTCTCTTCCTTGTTCCAGTCTCCTCCTCTCTCTAAAACTTTTCTACCACCCATCCTCCCTTCTCATCCAATGACAGGCCTCTTTCTATCTTGTACCTGCCTTCAAGTGCATAATGACATTATCCTACACATATATACCTTGTACATCTCCACATATGTATCTGTCACCTCTGCATGACCCTATGCAGATCATTCAACACCAGCAGAAGGCTCTATGACTCAGGAAATAAACTCAGAGATTGCATTTAAATGCCATCAACTCTCACCATGTCCCAGATACTGTGAGAAGCACTCCATGGCTCTATATCATATGGCCAAACATATCAGGTTAATGCACTTGTCACACTTCTACAGACAGATTAAATGAACTAGAAGCAAAACCAACAGTAACTGCAATGTGTAGAGCTAGAATTTGAACTCAGGATTTCTGGATGAGGTCACAAGATTAGCAATTACTTGCTCCAGAAACTTCAATGTATCCCATGAACTTTAGCTTTGTGAAGTGAGATATAGTCTGTAGTTTTCTTCTCCTAGGTCCTTCAACTTCTTCCATACATGAAAACAGCTTTTCTTTGGAAAAGTCATTCTTATGGGAAGTTAGGTTTATATTACTACACAAATTGACAATTTTCAGTGTCACACTTAAAGAATATACACAGGGAATAATTTGCTGAATGCTGAATCTAAACAAGAGGCTATTGAAAAATGACACACAACACTCATGATTCTCATTCTTATGTAACATGATTTATGTTCCTTTTTGTTGAAAACTTCTCTCTTGTACCATGGGGCACTTGAGAGCTTTGAGTGTTGTTCTTATTGTTCTTCTGTCTAAGTTGAATAGTGATGATGCAACCTCTGTGTTGTGTCCTGGAATTTCTGTGTACTCAAATACAAGATAAAAAGGACTGTCTGACCTTTGACAACACAACCACTGTGAAGTCAAAAACAATTCACTGGTTTAGGTTGTATGTACATACTGCACAGGAGTTCTGGGGATGGAAAATGGAGGACAGATGGGGTTTCTCCTAAGCAAATGTGCTGTGTAGACTCTATCTGATATATGTATTATCATCCATAACCATGTAAATGGATTTAGCTGAGATTCTCAAATTCCCACCTACAAATGATATTACAGTATAGTCAAGATACTTACTTCATTTTTTTTGCCTTCATCCCAGACAAGCAACATTCTAATCACTCATTTGATTAGCTCCTTCCCTCTCCCATAGTTGGTTGCCAAGACGTGGAACTGGATACTACATTAGTTCTTTGTGCAAGATGAGATGGCTCATGGCCACATGCCACTGACTTTCAAATCTCTTCCAATTTATCACGTTATATTTACAAAATAGATTTATCAAACTACTTTATAAGTGTTAAAAATATTAGTGCATTTAAATTTATTATTAATTCTATTAGGTATTCTAAGAAACATTGTAGAGGAATTAATACTACAGTAGTCATGTCTAGACAATCCTGCTGGAACACAAGCCATATTTACTGTTTATTTCTTCCTTCCTTCCTTCCTTTCTTCCTCCTTTCCTTCTTTCTTTCTTTCGTTCTTTCTTCTTTTTAGAGTTTTTAGTGGTATATTTTTCTTTGAGCTCCTCTCCAGTATTACACTTTTTACAACTGCATAAGTATTTCACAAATAACAATGTATATACATATTTGTAATGCATTCTTTCTGCTTTATCAAAAAATGTGCTGAGACATGAAGATTAAATGAGAAAAACAAGGTCACAAATAGAATCACAATATAGAGTTGACGGTGACAGAGAATCAAACAAGGATTTTCAGAACACAATGAGGGAGGCTGCAAATATTAGGAAAATAATACTGATATGGGGATTATACAGATAAAGTTACCAAGGCTCATCCTAAACAAAATCCTGAACAGTGAAAGCAATCTAAAAACTCAGAAGCAAGATCTGACTCTACACTATCATAACTTAGGTTTTCAAACTGAGATGGGCCCTGCAGGTGACTTTGCAAGCATGGGGACCTAAGATCAAATAACCATCACTCATATTCAAAGGACAGTCAAGGCTTTCTGACTGTTTCTCCAGCACTTGGGATAGAGAATGACTCTAAGATCTCACTAGCAAAGCAAAATGATAGAAGACAGTCAACATTCTGACATGTCTTCTCCCTGTGTAGAAATAGGACTATTTCTACATATTCCACACACAAATTGACCAATTGATTAATCAATTCATCAATAGGAATCTTTATTTCTTATTGGATATTTTCTTTATCTACATTTCAATATTATCCTCCCCTCCCAGTTGCACCTACAGAAAACTCCTGTGGCACCCTACCTCCACAATCTCCCTCTATGACAGTGCTCCCAAACACACCCACTGACTCCCTCCCACCTCCTGCCCTGGAATTCTCTTATACTAGGGCATGGAGTCTTCACAGGACCAAGAGCCCCTCCTCCTCTTGATGCCTGACATGGTCATCCTCTGCTACATATGCAACTGAAGTAGCTCCATGGGTACAGTTTGGTTACTGGTTTAGTTTTTGAGAACTGTGAGGTATCTGGTTGGTTGATATTGTTGTACTTCCTATGGGGTTGCAAATCCAGTCAGATACCTCAGGCCTTTCTCTAACTCCTCCATTGGTGAAACTGTCCTCAGTTCAATGATTGGCTGTGAGCATCCACTTCTGTATTTGTCAGACTCTGGCAAAGGCTCTCAGGAAATAACTATATCCTGCTCCTTTCAACATATTCTTCTTGGCATCCACAATAATGTTTGGGCTTGGTGACTACATATTTATTTTATCTATACTCTGTGTTTTTTTATTAGATATTTTTATTTACTTTTCAAATGTTATCCCCTTTCATGGTTTCTCATCCATAAACCACTTATACCATCACTCCTCCCCCTTCATCTATGAGGGTGTTACCACTACAATGACCCACACCTTCCCACCTACCAGCTCTGACATTTCCCTACACTGGTGTGGTGGGGTCCAGCTTTGGCAGGACCAACAAGGCTACATATGGAACTAGAGCCCTGTGTCTGTCCATGAATAAACTTTGGATGGTGGTTTATTTCCTGGGAACTCTAGTTGGTTGGTATTGTTCTTATGGGGTTGCAAAGCCCTTCAGCTCCTTCAATCCTTTCTCTTACTTCTCCGATGGAGACCCCATCCTCTGTTCAATGTTTGGCTTCTGTATTTGTATTCACCTCTGTGTTTGTCATGCTCTGGCAGAGTTTCTCAGGAGACAGATATATCAGGCTCCTGTCAGCATGCACTTCTTGGCATCAGCAATATTGTCTGGGCTTAGAGGCTGTATGTATATGGGACAGATCTACAAGAGAGGCAGGCTCTGAATGGCCCTTACTTCAGTCTCTGCTCCAAACTTTGCCACCATATCTCCTCCTATGAATATTTTTGTTCCCCTTTTTAAGAAGGACTGAAGCATTTGCACATTGGTCATCCTTGTTGAGCTTCATGTGATCTGTGGATTCTATCTTGGGTAATTTGAGCATTGGGGCTAATATCCACTTATCAGTGAGTGCACACCATGTGTATTTTTTTTTAACATTTCTTTTTTTTTTTATTAACTTGAATATTTCTTGCCACTACATTTTGAGTGTTATTCCACTTTCCCGGTTTCCGGGCAGCCATCCCTACCCACTCCCCTTCCCTTATGGGGTGTTCCCCTCCACGACCCTCCCCCTATTGCCGCCCTCCCCCCAACAGTCTAGTTCACTGGGGGTTCATTCTTAGCAGGACCCAGGGCTTCCCCTTCCACTGGTGCTCTTACTAGGATATTCATTGCTACCTATGAGGTCAGAGTCCAGGGTCAGTCCATGTATAGTCTTTAGGTAGTGGCTTAGTCCCTGGAAGCTCTGGTTGCTTGGCATTGTTGTACATATGGGGTCTCGAGCCCC
>NW_022651308.1:0-4847 GCF_011064425.1 Rattus rattus
ATATATATATATATATATATATATATATATATATATATATATATATATATATATATATGCATTACAAAATAATTTTAAGAATCATCAAATAAATATGTCAAATTGATCAAACACTAACAAAAATGTAGCTTATTTGACAATAAGTCAAAAGACTCGGAATAGGAACAGGTTAGCTCTCTTTCCAGGTAAAGGTGTTTGCCACCAAGCCAGGTGACTTGAGTGTATTGTTTTGTTTTATTTTGTTCGTATAACAGCAATCTTTTAATATGAAAGTTTTATATCATAATATAAATTTCAGCACATGCAAATGATCTATGTATGATAATCCAATATATTAGATATAGATAATCTTTTATTGGATATTTTTTGTATTTACATTCCAAATGTTATCCCCTTTCCCCCCTCTCCCATCTCCCCACCACCCTCCCCCTGCTTCTATGAAGATGCTCTCATTCCCATCCATGCACTCTCACCACAGCACTCTGGCATTGCCTATGCTGAGGAAATGAGCCAAGGGCTTCTTCTCCTATTGATGCCAGACAATGCCATCCTCTCCTACATATGCAGCTGGAGACATGGGTCCCTCCATGTGTACTCATTGGTTAGTGGTTTAGTCTCTGGGAGTTCTTTGGGGGGGGGGGTTGATATTGTTCTTCTTCTTATGGTGTTGCAAACCCGTTCGGTTCCTTCAGTCCTTTCTGTAACTGCTCCATTGCAGTCCCCCCTGCTCAATCAGATGCCTAGCTGCAAGCATCAGGGACCCAGAGAGTAGGAGAAAACTGTCGGCTGAAATTTGTTCTCTGACCTTGACATGCATGTCATGTTTTATCTATATATACCCACTTGCAATCATGTATGCCCACACAGGTAAGTAAATAAATAATAAAACATTTAAACATTTTTGATGAGTTCAGGAGAATTCTTAATAGGACAATTGCCTTTAAGTACTTAGGATGGGCTCTAATATGAAAGAGAAGAAAACAGCCCTTAGAAGATATCTTTTCTTTACATTTATTCTACAAGTATTTCAAAAATACAATCTCATTAGTTTGTAATTTTTTTAGTTCCAAATACAAATCATTACCACTCTAATTTTTATCTCATCTCAATACTGTATTATTCATAACTTACAGGTCCATTATTCAAGTAAAAGGAGATTTGCAACCCATGAACAAGTTTTGTGGTCAGTCAAGTGAGTAAGGTTAATTCTTTAGTTTCAATATGTTTCTAGCATTACTCAAATTGTTTAAATGATTTAATTCTGCTGTGGTTCTGTGAAATGAAATACTATCAACATACACAGCCTACAAAAAATAATCGGGCTAAGGGAATGTAGGATAAGAGCCCTGGTTAAAGCATTTAAGATCTAGAACCAGGTCCTAGTAATCACCTCAGGAGCCCAAATACTACCCACAGTGCTCTCAGCAGCTCTAGGCAGAAAGGTCAAGATATCTAGTACCTAGTAACAGAAATGTCACCAACCCGAGTACATAATTCTTTGAAGAAAATAAATTTAAAATTCATTTCTTAAAGTGCCTGCAGCCAAGATTTCCTCTCCAGGAACTTCCTCCGCATAGTATGAAATTAAGATTGACCTTACTTAGCTGAGCATTCAGCATCTGTCACTTTAATGATAGGGATAAAATTGATCCTGAGAAAGCTGATTCTTGAGTTCACTTTAAAAGGAAGGACAAAAGATAACTTGGAAAGATTTTCGTGTGACTTAATTAACATGCTCATCAATTATTTAACATTGAAAATTTGCATTTGTCTTTCAACAGAGTAGATTGAGCTCAGAATGAGGTACAGTCAAGTGTAAGCTCGTCAAAATGCTGCAGTAGGCTCCACTTGTTATTCTCACATTGCATGAGATGGATGTAGAACAGTCACTGTCCCCATCTCCTCATGTTCCATCTACAGAAGAGTGCTATGATGTGCAGGCTCCATGCTGGAATCAAAACCCAGCATGCAGCATGCTAAACCCAGGAACGCAAACACTTCAAGTATATACATTCTTTATACAGAATGGCAGCCTACATTTTTAAAGAAATAGTATTTTGCCAGTAAAAGAGTTGATAATAACTAATAAGGATCCTATAAAATATTGCAAAATTACAAGCAAGAAATTACTTGGGAGGCTTTTAGAATGTTTCTCTTTAGCTAGATATAGTTTCATATGATATTAAGCCTACATTTAAAATATAGTTCCTTTACATCATTCTGTTTCTCTAAAATGGCAGTTATATGTAAAATAATCAGCAATAGATACCTAGGTATTTAAAGTGGCCGATGCACATTAAATATACTGTTAATAACTGTAGAAAGTGTTGCCTGGAAATGGCTATTTATAAAAAGCTAATTTATTCTTGTCTATAATTTTTTTTACTTCAATTAAACAGTGACCTTAAACGCCAGGTGCCAAAAGGTTTCTGGAATACCTTCCTCAATTCCAAAGAAAATGTCTTGGATCTTCTTTTGTTCCCTAAATTAAACTACAACTATGTGTTCAACTCTGCCAATATATTTCCTATTATTATGTGTTTACATAGTTAGAATGGAATGGTTTTCTGCATCCAATGCAGGGGGATGGTGAAGATAACAACTCTTACTGTTTGCTTTATGATTTGCAGCCAACCACAGAAAACTGATTAAGTAGCCTCAAGCAGAGAACACATAGCAGAATAGGACATCATGGAAGAGTTGCCAGTCAAAAAACCTCACAAAACCGAAGAACTCAAAGGGCCATCCTTAGTTTTCATAGTAAAAAAAGTGAGGCAGTTGAGTCCTTAGAGGAAAAAGACTTTTTTTAAAGTCAAGAGCTATATAGAAACTCATCACTACTTCTCGCCTAGACAGGTCAAGATCATGTCTGCAGGATTACTATAGAATTAGAATCAGATTGGACTCCATAGGCTTGTAGATTGTATACGTGGTCCAGAATTTCTTGAACTGTTTTGGAAGGATTAGGAGGCGTGGCATCATAGAGGAGGTATGTCACTAGAGTCAGGGTTGGAAGTTGTAAAAGCCCACACCATTACCAGTTAGTTCACTTTTCCTATGCCTCATGGCTGTGGATCAGATGTAAACCCTCAGCTACTATCCTAGTGCCTAGTGCCTTGCCTGCCTGCCTACTCTCATGCTCCCTGCAACACTGACCATGAATTCTAAGCCTCTAGAACTTTAAGTCCAAAATAATATGCTTTTTTTTTATTAAATTGAGTATTTCTTATTTACATTTCGAGTGATATTCCCTTTCCCGGTTTCCGGGCAAATATCCCCCTAACCCCCCCCTCCCCTTCTCTATGGATGTTCCCCTCCCCATCCTCCCCCCATTGCCACCCTCCCCCAACAGTCTAGTTCACTGGGGGTTCAGTCTTAGCAGGACCCAGGGCTTCCCCTTCCACTGGTGATCTTACTAGAATATTCATTGCTACCTATGAGGTCAGAGTCCAGGGTCAGTCCATGTATAGTCTTTAGGTAGTGGCTTAGTCCCTGGAAGCTCTGGTTGATTGGCATTGTTGTTCATAAGGGGTCTCGAGCTCCTTCAAGCTCTTCCAGTTCTTTCTCTGATTCCTTCAACAGGGGTCCTGTTCTCAGTTCAGTGGTTTGCTGCTGGCATTCGCCTCTGTATTTGCTGTATTCTGGCTGTGTCTCTCAGGAATAATCTACATCCGGCTCCTGTCGGCATGCACTTCTTTGCTTCATCCATCTTGTCTAATTGGGTGGCTGTACATGTATGGGCCACATGTGGGGCAGGCTCTGAATGGGTGTTCCTTCTGTCTCTGTTTTAATCTTTGCCTCTCTATTCCCTGCCAAAGGTATTCTTGTTCCCCTTTTAAAGAAGGAGTGAAGCATTCACATTTTGATCATCCATCTTGAGTTTCATTTGTTCTAGGCATATAGGGTAATTCAAGCATTTGGGCTAATAGTCACTTATCAATGAGTGCATACCATGTGTGTTTTTCTGTGATTGGGTTAGCTCACTCAGGATGATATTTTCCAGTTCCAACCATTTGCCTACAAATTTCACAAAGTCATTGTTTTTGATAGCTGAGTAATATTCCATTGTGTAGATGTACCACATTTTCTGTATCCATTCCTCTGTTGAAGGGCATCCGGGTTCTTTCCAGCTTCTGGCTATTATAAATAAGGCTGCTATGAACATAGTGGAGCATGTGTCTTTTTTACATGATGGGGCATCTTTTGGATATATGCCCAAGAGAGGTATATCTGAATCCTCAGGCAGTTCAATGTCCAATTTTCTGCGGAACCTCCAGACTGATTTCCAGAATGGTTGTAGCAGTCTGCAACCCCACCAACAATGGAGGAGTGTTCCCCTTTCTCCACATCCTCGCCAGCATTTGCTGTCACCTGAGTTTTTGATCTTAGCCATTCTCACTGGTGTGAGGTGAAATCTCAGGGTTGTTTTGATTTGCATTTCCCTTATGACTAAAGATGTTGAACATTTCTTTAGGTGTTTCTCGGCCATTCGGCATTCCTCAGCTGTGAATTCTTTGTTTAGCTCTGAACCCCATTTTTTAATAGGGTTATTTGCCTCCCTGCGGTCTAACTTCTTGAGTTCTTTGTATATTTTGGATATAAGGCCTCTATCTGTTGTAGGATTGGTAAAGATCTTTTCCCAATCTGGTGGTTGCTGTTTTGTCCTAACCACAGTGTCCTTTGCCTTACAGAAGCTTTGCAGTTTTATGAGATCCCATTTGTCGATTCTTGATCTTAGAGCATAAGCCATTGGTGTTTTGTTCAGGAAATTTTTTCCAGTGCCCATGTGTTCCAGATGCTTCCCTAGTTTTTCTTCTATTAGTTTGAGTGTATCTGGTTTGATGTGG
>NW_022651309.1:0-4861 GCF_011064425.1 Rattus rattus
CTCCTCCTCCTCCTCCTCCTCCATTATATGTACAATTAGAATAAAATGCTGCTTCCTGGGAATCATTAAAACCCCATTACGGTCAATAAGAGTAGGTTTAATTAATATTAATACTTTAAAAATTCCCAAATATAATTATTTATTCATTAACCCACATATCTTCTTTTATTCTTCGTTCATACATTGCCTAGTAACCACAGCTTCCTCTCCCTCCATCCCTCTCTGTCTTGCACCAGCACCTCACCTGTCTGCCAAACTTACTTCATTTTCCACTTCTCAGCAAAGAAAGTACTTCTGTTCTATTCTGTTTCCCTGGGCTGTCATGCCTCTGATTCTTGGCTATCCAGGTAGTGCTAGGAGTGGGCTCCCATTAGTGAAGTGGGCCACCAGTTGGATCAATCATTGGTTGAATACTTCCATGTGTTGTAATATGTGCCAGGTGCATATTACAGCGGGACAGATTGTAGGTTGAAAGTTTTGTGGCTGGGCTTATGTCCCAGTCCCACTGCTGCTAGCATTCTCAGGTTATAGAAAATGCCCAGTTACTTACATAAATTCATTTTATTTACTTGGAAATATGGGGTGAAACATAGGGTAATTTTTTCCCTAATTTCCTTTATGTCTTCTTCGAAAATATTGCTCTGTACAGGTCTTTACCAATCTTACAACACATAAAGGGCTTATATCCAAAATATACAAAGGACTCAAGAAGTTAGACCACAGGGAGACAAATAATGCTACTAAAAATGGGGTTCAGAGCTAAACAAAGAATTCACAGCTGAGGAATGTCGAATGGCTGAGAAACACCTAAAGAAATGTTCAACATCTTAATCATAAGGGATGCAAATCAAAACAACCCTGAGATTTCACCTCACACCAGTGAGCATGGCTAAGATCAAAAACTCATGTGACAGCAGATGCTGGCAAGGATGTGGAGAAAGAGGAACACTCCTCCACTGTTGGTGGGATTGCAGACTGGTACAACCATTCTGGAAATCAGTCTGAAGGTTCCTCAGAAAATTGGACATTGAACTACCTGAGGACCCAGCTATACCTCTCTTGGGCATATACTCAAAAGATGCCCCAACATGTAACAAAGACACATGCGCCACTATGTTCATAGCAGCCTTATTTATAATAGCCAGAAGCTGGAAAGAACCCAGATGACCTTCAACAGAGGAAGGGATACAGAAATTGTGGTACATCTACAAAATGGAATATTACTCAGCTATCAAAAACAATGACTATGAAATTCATAGGCAAATGGATGGAACTGGGAAATATCATCCTGAGTGAGGTAACCCAATCACAGAAAAACACTCATGGTATGCACTCATTGATAAGTGGCTATTAGCCCAAATGCTTGATTGCCCTAGATGCACAGAACACATGAAACTCAAGAAGGATGACCAAAATGCGAATGCTTCACTCCTTCTATAAAAGAGGAACAAGAATACCCTTGGCAGGGAATAGGGAGGCTAAGTTTAGAACAGAGGCAGAAGGAACACCCACTCAGAGCCTGCCCCACCTGTGGCCCATACATATACAGCCACCAAACTAGATAAGATGGATGAAGCAAAGAAGTGCAGGCCAACAGGAACCAGATGTAGATCTCTCCTAAGAGAGACACACAAAATACAGCAAATACATAGGTGAATGCCAGCAGCAAACCACTGAACTGAGAACGGGACCCCCGATGAAGGAATCAGAGAAAGGCCTGAAAGACCTTGAAGGGTCTCAAGACCCCATATGAACAACATTGCCAACCAACCAGAGCTTCCAGGGACTAAGCCACTACCCAAAGACTATGCATGGACTGACCCTCCATGCATGGGCTCCAACCTCATAGGTAGCAATGAATAGCCTAGTAAGAGCATCAATGGAAGGGGAAGCCCTTGGTCCTGCCAAGACTGAACCCCCAATGAACGTGATTGTTGGGGGGAGGGTGGTAATGTGGGCGGATGGGGAGCGGAAGGCCATATAGAAGGAGAGGGGGAGGGGTTAAGGGGATGTTGGCCTGGAAACCGGGAAGGAGAATAAAAATCGAAATGTAAATAAGAAATACTCAAGTTAATAAAGTTAAAACAGGAACAACAACAACAACCTTGACTATCACTTGTATCTATAGGCAAAGATGGAGGAGTTGTAGTTACAAATAGAGGACACAAATCGGTATCTTCTGTTTAAATTTTAATTTGCCCTTATTTCAGTTATACAAAAATTTCTAGTCTAACTAGTTTTAAATGAACTTTGAGGACTCTCTGCTCTTTTACTACAAAGGAGATGAAATATTCAGGTGAGAAGGAGAGCTCCTACAAATGAATACAGTTCAGTTTCTTGATACTTTGGAAGTTTCTAATCCAAATATTCATCACATTATTTTTTCCACAGTGAAGAAAGAACAAACTTTAATTCAGAGTTCTGACTATCATCTATGGAGAAACTTATGTAAACATTTTATTAGATACAAAGTTCAGCAGGCAAAGCATTTTCAAAGATATAATTCCAAGACTTGCTGCAAAGGAAAAATTATAATTTTTAAAGAAGTGACTTGATCAATAGATAATTCTATTGATTTAAGATAAAAATAATTGTGTTTTAAATATGTACATTTTCAAATATGTTTAACTCAACAAATCACACTAAATGTGTGCCAAATAAAAAGTTTGAACTTTAGGCATGGCATTTTCTTTGCATCTCATTTTGAATCTACTTTCTAGGGATAATAATCACGAACTGTAATGGCATCAAATCCCACTTATATCTTACTTAACAAAATGCATTGACTTTAAGGGGCATACTAAAAATAATATAGTAGATAATAGATAGATTATTATGTATTAATCTAAGTTAAAGATATTCCAGAAATTAAATAGACTTAAGAAAATCTTTTCTTCTCTAAAAATATTTGTTGGCCTTCAAAATCTTCCCCAAGTCAATCCAAAACCCTCCTCTCATATTTGTTGAGTCTGATTAAACAGATTTTCTAGTCTTCAATTCTATTTAATAGAAATATCCAGACTCTATTCCTCACCCTACTAAAGCAATTCCTTTTATTCCATTTCAATAGGCTTCATACTGGATTCTCAACACTCTTCTAAATGAAAGGATTATAGACCTAGGATAGTCCTTTCCTACTTTGAGCATCTTTGCTGATTCTAAACACCTATTTCTCCATCTCCATAACCTGGTCAGGTGCTTGGAATGGACTTTAAACCAAAGATAAAAGCTGAAGAATTGCATAGGATTTTCCATGAGTATCTCATTTCTGATGTGATGCCTCGGCCACTGCAACTGTGAGATTTGAAATAGAATTAAAGATAAAGACAGACTTCAATTGTTTTTAGAAGATTTTTTATTTATTTATTTTAGTTAAGAATTTACATCTCCCAGTTTCTCTTACTGATCTTATGGGGGGTGGCTTAGATTCTTCTTATTTTTAAGTGATGTCCAATATACAGGTTGTGATTATAATATTTGAAACATTTTCTTTTTTCATGCTCAAAGCAACTGCTTTGAAATATACCACAACTCAAAAAAGGACAACTGTTACTTTTAAAGACATCTGGGCTCTATCCTAGGAAAATATGAGCTTAACATTTCAAAACTGCTAAAATGTCATGTGAAGAGCACTTTGCAGAGCCAGGAAATTTTGCTGTTAGTTAACTAGAGGCGAAAACGACCTCGAGGTGCTTACCACTAACGATCTAAAATTTTTTAGGTTTAACTATTGCATTATATCATATCATATTATACCTGTCTAAGTTGTATTACTCTTTTGTGAGGATATGACCAAATATCCATTCATCCCACATAAAGAAAAAACCACCACATTTTTCTCCATCTTGATAAACCAACAAATTATTAGAGATATTTACAGGTTATGGAAGTATCAGAAGCACCTTCCATTTCCCCCAGCATGTATCTCAGGCTCATGAAAGTTATATCAATAGGGTATCAGGTTTGTATAAATATTCACTTCCTATAGAACTTACCAGTTCCTTAAGACACGTCCATTTGCTTTTGAGGAACAGGAATAGGAGTAGTTGTTTGGAACTCTGATTAAAATCAATTGGTAGGCATCCGCTTCCCACTCCTGGGCCCTTGCCAACATCTACATAGAATCATTATTAGCACAATTGCCATTACCAGAGACTTAATTATCACGGTTATTTTGCTTGCTTTCTTGGCCTGACTCCAGGAATAAGTATTCTGTAGAGCTTAAGAGCCTGCTCTAGCCCCTTATAACGTCACAAAGATGATGTAATGTATAGCAGAAATTGGTTCATTCTACAGATTGCATTTGCTTGTTTTTAAAACTTGATTAATTGCTATCACTGTTGCTCAATTTCATGATAGGTTCTTTTATGCTCCCTAAGAATTAGACAACGTTGTGCATGTTTGTTTGACACTAAGACTAAACTATTAAGTAACTACTTAGCTATTAGAACACCTAATGGATCTAATTAGGGCTGGATAACTCTCAAAATCAATAAAATGCAAAGCCAAGTACTGTATTGTAGGACTCTAGATACTAGTCAGAGCAATGGGACTTGAGTCTTATCTCTGGCTCTGGGAGAAGTCTAGACGTCATGACTTACTCAGGGGATTTTTTTAATTGATAGCTTTTTTTTTTTTTTATTAACTTGAGTATTTCTTATATACATTTCGAGTGTTATTCCCTTTCCCGGTTTCCGGGCCAACATCCCCCTAACCCCTCCCCCTCCCCTTCTTTATGGGTGTTCCCCTCCCCATCCTCCCCCCATTGCCGCCCTCCCCCCAACAATCACGTTCACTGGGGGTTCAGTCTTAGCAGGACCCAGGGCTTCCCCTTACACTGGTGATCTTACTAGGATATTCA
>NW_022651310.1:0-4862 GCF_011064425.1 Rattus rattus
TCTGTAGGCTTCTTGTATGCCTATGGGTATCTCTTTTTTTAGGTTAGGGAAGTTTTCTTCTATGATTTTGTTGAAGATATTTACTGGTCTTTTGAGCTGGGAGTCTTCACTCTCTTCTATACCTATTATCCTTAGGTTTGATCTTCTCATTGAGTCCTGGATTTCCTGTATGTTTTGGACCAGTAGCTTTTTCCGCTTTGCAATATCTTTGACAGTTGAGTCAATGATTTCTATGGAATCTTCTGCTCCTGAGATTCTCTCTTCCATCTCTTGTATTCTGTTGGTGAAGCTTGTATCTACAGCTCCTTGTCTCTTCTTTTGGTTTTCTATATCCAGGGTTATTTCCATGTGTTCTTTCTTGATTGCTTCTATTTCCATTTTTAATTCCTTCAACTGTTTGATTGTGTTTTCCTGGAATTCTTTCAGGGATTTTTGCGATTCCTCTCTGTAGGCTTCTACTTGTTCTCTAAGGGAGTTCTTCACATCTTTCTTGAAGTCCTCCAGCATCATGATCAAATATGATTTTGAAACTAGATCTTGCTTTTCTGGTGTGTTTGGATATTCCATGTTTGTTTTGGTGGGAGAATTGGGCTCCGATGATGCCATGTAGTCTTGGTTTCTGTTGCTTGTGTTCCTGTGCTTGCCTCTCGCCATCAGATTATCTCTAGTGTTACTATGTTCTGCTATTTCTGACAGTGGCTAGACTGTCCTATAAGCCTGTGTGTCAGGAGTGCTGCAGACCTGTTTTCCTGTTTTTTTTTCAGCCAGTTATGGGGACAGAGTGTTTTGCTTTCGGGCATGTAGTTTTTCTTCTCTCCAGGTCTTCAGCTGTTCCTGTGGGCCTGTGTCTTGAGTTCACCAGGCAGGTCACTTGCAGCAGAAAAGTTGGTCTTACCTGTGGTCCTGAGGCTCAAGTTCGCTCGCGGGGTGCTGCCCACGGGCTCTCTGCGGCGGCAGCAACCAGGAAGATCTGCGCCGCCCCTTCTGGGAGCTTCAGTGCACCAGGGTTCCAGATGGCCTTTGGTGTTTTCCTCTGGCGTCCGAGATGTGTGTGCAGAGAGCAGTGTCTTCTGGTTTCCCAGGCTTGTCTGCCTCTCTGAAGGTTTAGCTCTCCCTCCCACGGGATTTGGGTGCAGAGAACTGTTTATCCGGTCTGTTTCCTTCAGGTTCCGGCGGTGTCTCAGGCAGGGGTCCTGCCGCTCCTGGGCCCTCCCCCACGGGAGCCCAGAGGCCTTATACAGTTTCCTCTTGGGCCAGGGATGTGGGCAGGGGTGGGCAGTGTTGGTGGTCTCTTCTGCTCTGCAGCCTCAGGAGTGCCCACCTGACCAGGCAGTGAGGTCTCTCTCCCTCGGGGTCTGGGAGCAGAGCGCTGCTGCAGGCCGGGATCCACTTGATTTTACTTTTAAATACATTTATAGGATTCAGTACATTTATTGCCTCAAATGTAGGGTCTACAAACCATAAGAATAAAGCCAACTTGATCACAACAAATGAACTTCAAAAAGTAACATTTTTAGTCATAAGACATGAGTTCATATAAAATGAAAATATTCCTGAAATTCAAAGTTCATTAAAATTGCTACCATTATTGTACTACTGAAAATTTCAAGACTATAAATGGAAAAAAGTAGGTAAAAACCATGCCTCAAAGAACTAAAATAGGGGAAGGAGTAATGACTCAGCAGTTAGGAGCACTGGATGCTCTTCAAGGGGACCTATGTTCAATTCTTCGCACCCACATTGCAGATCACACCTGTATGGAACTCCATTTCTAGGGGATCTGATAGCCTCATACACACATATGAATAGGCAAAACATCACTGCATGTGAAGTATAAAGTTAATAATTTTAAAAAATTAAAGTAATTATCAGAAGTTGAGAAAAGGAAAATATGGAGAGCCTAAAAAAATTGCTACTTTATCCCTTGTAGTAGTAGACCTATATTTACTAAAAAGTTACATAGTAAATATACATTTAATTGATAATTTAACACAAATACATAGAGAATCTCACAGCATATTGTTCATATGTATAGTAATACAGACCCTTGAAAGGTTTAGATTAAACAGTGAAGAAGGCAAGTTTAGGGTAAGGACCCCTTTACTTATGTGTTTTTCCAGTTATATTAATCCTACCATTACTTTTAGACATATCAAAGTATATTAGTTCAGCAAAATGTCATTATTTCTACAGAACTGTAAAAAGACATCATGCTAGTGAATATCTCTAGTTCTACTTATAGTGAAAACCTGACTTATAAAAGGATGTGATAACTCCACATGCTGGAAATTCTACATTCATGAAAGTATAGCTATTATCGAAGTCAGAAATATTACAGGTATTTCTAGCTCTCAAACTTGATTAGTTCGGTTGTCTTGAAGAAACATTATTACCAAAAGAGTGAAGTATAAAGCTTCTTAATGCTGAAAGTTAGAGACAGATTCTTGTTTCAATGACTGACCACTTAAGGTGAAGAAACTTGAGATTTGCTTGAGCATTAGCATTGTTCTCTTTTCCAACTCTGATCTTTCCTCTTTGCAGGTGATATGGAACATGACTTATGGCCACCAAAAACAAGACAGAAGTGACTGAATTTGTGTTGTTGGGATTGTCTAGTAGGCCAGAGATGCAGCCAATTATTTTTGGAGTTGTCCTTATCATGTACCTGATGACAGTTTTGGGCAATATCCTACTAGTAGTAGTTGCTTGCTCAGACCCCGTGCTTCAGACCCCCATGTACTTCCTTCTCAGCCAACTTTCCATTATTGACATATCTCTAACAACTATCACTGTTCCTCAGATGCTGGTGCATACACTCTCCGTGGATCGAAGCATTTCCTATAACTGTTGCATGACGCAATTATTTTTCTTTATGGCAGTGGGCAGCATGGAAGTCTACTTGCTGGGTACAATGGCATATGACCGCTATGTTGCCATCTGTGACCCTTTAAGATATTCTGCCATTGTCAGTCATAGCCTCTGTCTGAGGATAACATTAACCTCTTGGGTGATAGTCAGCCTTAACAGTCTCTTATACAGTGTGCTGGTCACTCGTTTAACTTTCTGTGGAAACCAGGTCACTCACTTCTTCTGTGATATCACTCCTCTGCTAAAGCTCTCCTGTACTCAACCAGTGATCAATGAAATGTTAATCTTCACTGAGGGTGTAGTTGTGGTTGGCAGTCCCTTCTTCTTTATTTGGGGTTCTTATGTTCGAATAGGTATTACCATAGCCCACATGCACTCCTTTGCTGCCCTGAGGAAAGCTCTGTCCACCTGTAGCTCCCATATTCTTGTTGTGTTGCTCCTTTTTGGCTCTTTGGCTAAAATGTACCTTAAGCCATCATCCAGCTATGATTTAGAACAGGATCGCCAGGTTGCCGTCTTCTACACACTCATCACCCCTATGTTAAATCCACTAATCTACAGCCTTAGGAACCAAGATGTTAAAGGAGCACTATGGAGGCTTTTTAGGAAACTCCGTACTTCAGACTGGCTCTCAGACAAACAATGGATGAAAAACAAACTCATGAGAACCAAGGGTTAATCTGAGACCACTTCAAAGAGCTGAGGTGTCCTTTTACTAAAGGATATGAATCATATCTCTGTAGAATAATCTTTGCAGTCAACTCTCTCATGGTTGGACTTCCTGAATAAATAATTCTGGGCCCCTTTCTCATTTTGATTATGAAGATATTTTAAGATAACTAGCCCAAATATCTTTTGTGTATAGCATATGAACTAGGTAATAAGCAAAGTTATAACATGGCAAGTTGGATTAGAAATATTTGATTATTTTAGTGACATTGGCTTACATACTGCCTGACAGACACAAGTCAATGTGATGTTCCAAATATTCAGAATAATTGATGTTAAAGATTTTACAAAATTAATTAAACCTCTCTAAAACTTGTAATATGTTTATAATCCCCAATTCCAACTCCTAAGAATATTTTCAAATCTTATTGTGCCTGAATTGTTCCATTTTTATCTTTCAGTTGTTTCATCCAATAAATCACTAATAGAGATTGAGTAAGGAGCTTCACCACAGTGCTCAGGTTTGAGTTTTATGCCATAAAGAAAAAGAAATGAAAAGAAAAATGCAGTCAGGACTGGCTTACAGTTAGGAGGCTTATTAGATTATTGTCATAGAGGGAAGCATGGCACCATGAAGGCATATATGATACTGAAGAGTAACTGAGAGTTTATATTTGGATCTGTACACAGCAGGAAATGACAGTGACACACTGTTCAGACTTGAACTTCTGAGACCTCGATGCCTTCCCCCTAATGACACTCCCACTTCCAACAAAGGCATAGCTACCCCAAGGCCATACCTCCTAATAAGGCTATTTATTATGGACCTATGGGACTATTTTATTCAAACGACCACATTCTACTTTCTGGCCCCATAGACTTGTAGCCACATCATAATGCAAACTGCATTAAGTCTAACTTCAACAGTCCTCACCATTTGCTGAAAATGCTATCTTTTTTCCATTTGATGGTTTTGGCTCCTTTCTCAAAAATCAAGTGCCCATAGGTGTGTGGGTTCATTTCTGGGTCTTTAATTCTGTTCCATTGGTCTATCTGTCTGTCTCTGTACCAATACCATGAAGTTTTTATCACTATTGCTCTGTAATATTGCTTGAGTTCAGGGATAGTGATTCCCCCTGAAGTCCTTTTATTGTTGAGGATAGTTTTAGCTATCCTGGGTTTTTTGTTATTCCAGATAAATTTGCAAATTGTTCTGTCTAACTCTTTGAAGAATTGGATTGGTATTTTGATGAGGATTGCATTGAATCTGTAGATCGCTTCTGGTAGAATGGCCATTTTTACTATATTAATCCTGCCAATCCATG
>NW_022651311.1:0-4808 GCF_011064425.1 Rattus rattus
TTGAAACTAGATCTTGCTTTTCTGGTGTGTTTGGATATTCCATGTTTGTTTTGATGGGAGAATTGGGCTCCGATGGTGCCATGTAGTCTTGGTTTCTGTTGCTTGGGTTCCTGCGCTTGCCTCTCGCCATCAGATTATCTCTAGTGTTACTTTGTTCTGCTATTTCTGACAGTGGCTAAACTGTCCTATAAGCCTGTGTGTCAGGAGTGCTGTAGACCTGTTTTCCTCTCTTTCAGTCAGTTATGGGGACAGAGTGTTCTGCTTTCGGGCGTGTAGTTTTTCCTCTCTACAGGTCTTCAGCTGTTCCTGTGGACCTGTGTCTTGAGTTCACCAGGCAGGTCACTTGCAGCAGAAAAGTTGGTTTTACCTGTGGTCCCGAGGCTCAAGTTCGCTCGCGGGGTGCTGCCCAAGGGCTCTCTGCAGCGGCAGCAACTAGGAAGATCTGCGCCGCCCTTTCCGGGAGCCTCCGTGCACCAGGGTTCCAGATGGAGGTTGGTGTTTTCCTCTGGAATCAGTAACGTGTGCAGAGTGCAGTCTCTTCTGGTTTCGCAGGCGTGTCTGCCTCTCTGAAGGTTTAGCTCTCCCTCCCACGGGATTTGGTGCAGAGAACTGTTTGTCTGGTCTGTTTCCTTCAGGTTCCGGCGGTGTCTCAGGCAGGGGTCCTGCCGCTCCTGGACCCTCCTCCACGGGAACCCAGATGCCTTATACAGTTTCCTCTTGGGCCAGGGATGTAGGCAGGGGTGGGCAGTGTTGGTGGTCTGTTCTGCTCTGCAGCCTCAGGAGTGCCCATCTGACCAGGCGGTGAGGTCTCTCTCCCACGGGGTCTGGGAGCAGAGAGCTGCTGCAGGCCGAGATCCTCGGGTGTGGGACTCCCGGTAAACAAAGGAAGTGCCCGGTCCTAGAGGAATTCTGCCTCTGTGTGTCCCGATTTCACCAGGCAGGTCACTTGCAGCAGATAAGTTGGTCTTACCTGTGGTCCTGAGGCTCAAGTTCGCTCGCGGGGTGCTGCCCACCGGCTCTCTGCAGAGGCAGCAACCAGGAAGATCTGTGCCGCCCTTTCCGGGAGCCTCCGTGCACCAGGGTTCCAGATGGAGTTTGGTGTTTTCCTCTGGAATCAGTAATGTGTGCAGAGTGCAGTCTCTTCTGGTTTCTCAGGCGTGTCTGCCTCTCTGAAGGTTTAGCTCTCTCTCCCACGGGATTTGGGTGCAGAGAACTGTTTATCCAGTCTGTTTCCTTCAGGTTCCGGCGGTGTCTCAGGCAGGGGTCCTGTTGCTCCTGGCCCCTCTCTCTCATAACCCAGAGGCCTTATACAGTTTCCTCTTTGGGCCAGGGATGGGCAGGTATGTTGGTGGTCTCTTCCGCCTGTGCCTCAGGAGTCATGCTTATTGCATCTTGAAGAGTGAGAGCCCTTACTACTTTATTCCTTTTGTTTTGCATTTGGTGTTTTGACTATTGTGTGATGTGGGAGGAGTTTCTTTTCTGGTATAATATGTTTGTAGTTCCTATAAACTGTTCTATGTTCATGGGCATTTTTTCCATAGAAGCTTTCTTCTATTTTGTTGAAGATTTTTACTGGCCTTTAATTTGAATCTTTCACTCTTCTATAACTATTATACTTAGGTTTAATGTTCTCAATTGCCTGTATTTACTAAATGTTTTGGGTTAGGAGTTTTTTGCATTTTATATTTTGTTGTGTCAATGTTTTCTATGGTATCTTTGCCCCTGAGATTTCTCTCTTCTGGTCTCTTGAATTCTGTTGGTGATGCTTATGTCTATGATTCCTGATCTCTTTCTTGGGTTTTCTATCTCAGAATTGTCTCCTTTGTGATTTTTTATTGTTTCTATTTCCAGTTTTTTGATCCTGGATGGTTTTGTTCACTTTCTTCACCTGTTTGGTTTTGTGTTTTCTTATAGTTCTTTAACTGTTTTTGGTTTTGTTTGTTTGTTTCCTCTAAGGATTTCTACTTGTTTATTTGTATTGTCCTGGATTTCTTTAAAGGAATTATTTATATTCTTCTTAAAGTCCTCCATCCTCATCAGGAGGTAGGAAATTGAATCAAATATTGCTTCTCCAGTGTGTTTAGATATCCAGTGTTTCCTTTGGTGGGAGAACCGGGCTCTGGTGATGCCAAGTAGTCTTGGTTCCTGTTGCTTAACTTCCTGAACTTGACTCTTGTCTTCAGGTTGTCTCTGGTATTATATGCTCTTTCTCTTTCTACCAGAGTCTTGAACCTCCTGTAAGTCTGTGTATCTGCGCTCCTGTAGACCTATTTTCTTCCCGTAAGATCTGGATACAGAAAGCTGTGTGGGATGGAGCAGCTTTTGGTGCAGGCAGATAAGGAAGGTCTATCCCAGACTGCCTTGGGTTGTGTGTCCTGAGGGCTCCAGATGGGTCCCTCTGAGCAGAAGTGGTGATCTTACCTCTGCTCTCAGGTGTGTCAGCTCTCTTAGCAATGGTCTTTAATCTCTGGCACATGCAGAGACTGGAAGGATCCTCTTCTGACTGCTTCTAGGTTCCTATGTCCAGACAGCTCTAGGCCAGATTCTTTTGGGCCAGGAATGTGAGCAAAGTAGTGGTCTACCCTGAAGCTCTAAGGATTGTCTACATTCTGAGAGTCCAGCTCTCTCCTCTGAGTTGGGTACAGAGAGCTGTGGGACAGATCAACTCCAGGTGCAGGCAGAAACCAAAGTTTCCTGTATTTTTAAAAGTGAGTTATATGTCATGTAAAGTCCTGTATCATTACCATGGATGTGCTTTAAATCAGGATCTTGCTTTATGGTGTATTAGTATATCAGGACTTGCTGTGGTGGGAGAACTGGGTTCTGATGATGATGAGTAGCCTTGGTTTCTGTTGATTAGGTTCTTTCACTTGCTTCTTGCCATCTGGTGTTAATTGGTTTTGCTGTCTCTGACTGGAGCTTGTCCTTCCTGTGGGCCTATGAATCTGTGATCTTAGGTGTGTCAGCACTCCTGAGAGACCAGTGCTCTCTGGGAAGAATTTGTGTCTAGAGAGCTATGTCCAGAAGGTTAGCTCTGGGACCTGATGGAAACTGGAAGGATCCTGTCCCTGGCTGCTTCATGTTTCCTGTGCCCTGTGAGCTCCTGGTGGGCCCCTCTTTGTCCAGTTATTGGAGCAAAAGTGATGGTTTTACCTGTGATCTAGGGAATGATAGAACTCCTTAGAGTCCGGCTCTCTTAAGGAGGCATTTGGATACACAGACCTGTGGCACAGTCATAGCTCTGGGATGCAAGTGGACACCAGAAGCTCTCTAGTCTTTTTGATGTCTATATTTCACCATAGATGAGGTAAAATGGTCTCACTGAAAAAAACACATGAATAAAATATCCTCGTGTTTATATTATGAAGTCATATTGAATAAATATTTGATCTCCCCCCCCAAAAAAAAACTGTTTTAGGTAGATTTAAAAAAACCCTCAACACCATGAAATTTAAACTATATGCATTTTCTTATTCCATCTTTGTACACATACTCAGCTACTCATTTGTGTGTATGAATGTGTGTATGTACATGTGCTTATTTATATCTCTCTATATGTGTGCATATACATGGGCTTACCTACTCATTTGTATGTATATATATGTGCATATACATGTGCTAATCTACTCATTCATGTGTATTCATGTATTCATGCACATGTGCTCAGCTACACATTTGTGTGCATACATGTGTGCATGTACATGTAGAAATCAGGTGTCAGACTTGTTTATTTCCACATTATTTACCTTGTTTTTGAAATGTGGTTGGTCTTCCATTGACATGGAACTTACTAATGAGGTAGGCTGACTGGCCAGCGTGCCTCATTGCACTCCTGTCTCCGTATTCCATTGCTAGGGTCACAAGTGTGCACCTCTATACCTGAGTTTCTTACCTTCATTCTGAAGATAAAACTGAGGCTTTCATATTTGCACAGCCAGCTTTTTTTTCATACTTTACTAACTGTGCCATCTGCCTAACACTAGAATTTTTTCCTCTCTCTTGACTACTTCCTACAATCAAACACTGAGGCTTCCATTGAATTAATGGCCTAGTCTTAATATCCAGAAAAGAAATAGAAAATAAGAAAAGTAATGAAAAATGAAGGGAGGTAGATAGGGAGACTAGGAGGAATGGAAAGAGTTAGGAAAAAAATGGATGGAAGTAATAGCTAATATAATCAAGCATAAAGACATTTATTTTAGATTGCTATCAAACTGAATTAGAATCTAGGGCTCAACAAGAAAAAAATCCAATTAAATACCTAAACTTAATTTTCTTTATCTGTTGAATTACACACCTTTTAGGTTGTTTTGAATATTAAGAAAGCATTGAAGGGCCCCACGGTCCAGACACCGCCCAGACCTGAAGGGACTGATCAACAGTTCTCTGCACCCAAATCCCGTGGGAGGGAGAGCTAAACCTTCAGAGTAGCAAACACGCTTGGGAAGCCAGAAGAGACTACACTCTGCCCACATTTCTGACTCCAGAGGAAAACACCTAACACCACCTGGGACCCCAGTGCACGGGGGACCCGGGAAAAGGCGGCTCAGGGGATTGCAAACTCAATCAATACTTCCTCTAATTCCCCCCAAGGGGGTCCTGTTCTCAGTTCAGTGGTTTGCTGCTAGAATTGACCTCTATATTAGACATGCTCTGAACGTTCTCTCAGGAGAGACCGGTTCCTTTCAGCAGGCATTTTTAGTTTCATCAATCTTATCTAGTTTTGGTGGCTATGTATGTATGTACATATATATATACATATATATATATATATATATATATATATATATATATATATATATATATAT
>NW_022651312.1:0-4882 GCF_011064425.1 Rattus rattus
GTGCACACACACACACACACACACACACACACACACACACACACACTGAATCTGCACACCTCCACACACAAGTGCACACACACACACATACACACATACACATACACACACACACACTGAATCTGCACACCTCCACACACAAGTGCAGACACGCACAGGTTGCCAGGGTAGTGTGAAAGTCCCAAAGCCCCACGGCCAAGCTGGGGAAACTGATAACGTTCATCAGTGCAACAGACCGGAGCTGTTCTATGTCACTTTGCTGATTCTTGGTTGGAAATCAACCACCGGTGTCCCCCTGCTCCCCCTCCTCAACCCCTTCCCTGCCTCTGAAGGAGGGCAGACAGACAGATGACACCTTCTGAAGATCCGTTTTCTTTTGGTTTCAGCCTCTACCGCACAGTTAGAAGGAGATCATGTCAGGCCCTTCCATTGCCCCTCTCCCTACGGGGCCTTGGGGTTCCTGAACCGTGGGCGCTGAGGTCATAAGGAAGAGCCAGCCTGGGGCTGGAGCGATGGCTTCGGCAGGTAAAGAGCTTTACTGTTCTTTCAGGGTAGCAGGGTTCAGTTCCCAGCACCCACATCAGGAAGCTCAAACCGCCCGTGACTCCAGTTCCAGGAGATCCAACATCATCCTTTGGCTTGGGTGAGTGTCTGCTTGTACAGGGTACATGCACATGCGTACTCAGACCAACACAATGCACATACGTTTTTTATAATTACTTTGTTTAAACAATGAAGAGGGCTGAGTACACAGCCCAGTTGCTTTGTTGCTCGCCCACTGTGAACAGGATTTTATGTTTCCCTAGCACCACATAAATAAGATATGTGGTGACGCGTGCTTCTAATCCTAGCACTCAGGAGCTGGAAGCAGGAGGGTTAGGGATTCCAGGTTACTCTCAGCTATATAACAAGTAGAGGCTAGCCTGGGCTACATGAGATTCTCTCACAAAACGGAGTAAACAAACAAAATGGGTCTGGAGCTGTCAAGATGATTCAGTGAATAAAGTGCTTGCCACCAGGCCTGATGACCTGAGTCTGATCTCTGGAATTGGTAGTAGTGGGTGGAGTCCCACAAACCGTCCTCTGACCTCAACTTGAAGGCCACAGCCTGTTTGTGCCAGCTCCCTCCCCCCCAAAACAAATAAATGTTAAAAACGACGACAACAAAATAGGCATTTTCAAAAGCCTACTTAAAAGGAGTAAGGCAGGAAGGTGAGAAGTTCAAGACCAGCCTAAGCTAGAAGGGTAAGTGTGGAAGGGGGCTTGTGTCAAAAAGGGAGGGGGGTGTCCCAAAGTCAGCAAAGTACCCTGGGAATGGCATGTGTGCAGCCTTGCACAGCGGCTCTGTCTGCCTCAAACTGGGTTGTCACAGTGTGTAGATCAGGGTTCTCTAAGGAGCATCTGTGAAAAAAGTGGGGAGGGCCAGGTAGTGTGGACCACAGGCTGTGGTCTGGGTAGTCCAACAATGACTGTCTCGTGGAGGAATGACCAAGGATCCGATAGTTCTTCAGATGGCCCAGGCCGGAGGCCTCGGCAGCCCATTCGGTGCTGAGGATTCCTAGAGAGCTGCGGGCCTTCAGTCCACACTGGAACGCCACAGAAGCAGGTTCTAGCCCAGGGAAGGAAGGTCTCAGCAACAGGATACATGAACTTGTCAGACAGAGCATGAGGGCGAGCAGGCAAGGAGCAAAAGCTTCCTTCCCCTGTGTCCTTTCACGTGGGCTCCTCACCAGACCGTGTGGCCCAGATTAGGACGGGCCTTCTGGCCTCCGCTGATCCAATCAGGAAAACCCTTACAGACAGGCCCAGGTGTTTGGGTTTTAGTTGATTTCAGATCCAGTCACAGTGACAACTACGACTACAGCAGACTTGATTCGATGTTCTCTATTGGCCGAGGGGCAGATTTCTGTTGTTCGAGTAAAGGTGATGTTTAAAAAAAAAAAAATCCTTTGTGGTGCTTTGACTGGAACCCAAGGTCTTAGGCATGCCAAAAATTGCCCAACTACTGGGCCACAGGCCCAGTTCTAACGGCAGTGATGGTGGTAGTGGTGGTAGAGGTGGTGGTGGAGGAGGAGGAGGAGGAAGAGGAGGAAGAAGAAGAGGAGGAGGAGGAGGAGGTGGTGGTGGTGGTGGAGGTAGTGGTGGTGGTGGTGGTGATGGTGGTGGTGGTAGTGGTGGTGGTGGTGGTGGTGGTGGTGGTGGTGGTGGTGGTGGTGGTGGTGGTGGTGGTGGTGGTGGTGGTGGTGGTGGTGGAGGTGGTGGTGATGGTGGTGGAGGTGGTGGTGATGGTGGTGGTGGTGGTGGTGGTGTGTGTCTGCGTGGGGTCTTTTTTTCCTCAGTAACAGGGAGGGACTGAACCTAGGAACTCACCCGCACTGGGCCACTATTCTACTGTTGAGTTACATCCTAACCCTTTCGGTTTCTTTTTTGTTTCGTTCGTCTTTGTATTCTTGGAGGTGAGGTCTCATTACATAGCCTTGGCTGGTCTGAAACTACGTAGACCAGGTTGGCCCCAAATTGAGCTCCACCTGCCTCTGCCTGTGCCACCCCACTGGGCCCACCTCTCCTTTTGCTTTTTGTTTTGAGACAGGGTCTAACTCATCTGCCCAAGCTGACCTTTAACTTTCCCTGGATCCCTGGGGATGGGAGAGGGAGGAACAAGAGGCTGTCTGGGAATCAGGATAGGGGTGGGGCAGTGGCGCTGGAGAGATAGCTCAATGGTTAGTTAGGAACGCCAGTTGCTCTTACAGACGTCCAGGTTTAGTTCCCAGCAACAATATGGTAGTTCTCAACTACCTGCAATCCGGTTCCAGGGAATCCAATACCCTCTTCTGACCTCTGCAAGACACCAGGCATGTATGTAGAATGCATACATACGTGCAAGCAAAACACTCACTCACATCAAAAGAAATCCTTTTTAAAGAAATAAAAAAATGATTTTAAAAGGTAAAGGGCGGTGTAGGGCCAGGGAGATGGTTCAGTCACCCTGCACCTGCCCTGCACGTGTGAGGATGAGTTCAGGTCCCCAGTCCATGCTTAGTTTCTTTCCTGTTGCTATGACAACCAAAAATACCCAACCAAAAGCAACCAGAGGGGAAATAGGTTCCTTCTAGCTCACAGTTCAAGGTGCCGTCCATCATGGGCGTCAAAGCAGCAGCAGCAGCTTTCCTGCCAGTTGGTCACATGACGTCTGTAGTCAGGAGGGAGTAACAAGTGGGGGCGCTCAGTTCCCGCCCTCCCTTCCATTCTTTCCCAGACCAAACCCATGAAATGATGCAGCTGACATACAGGGTGGGCTGTCCATCCCAATTCACCCAATCAGTATCTTCCTCCTCTGGATGCCCAGCAACCCATCTCCCTGCTGATCCTGAAATCCGTCAAGTCCATGCAACAGTGCAGCTGCCTGGATGTGAAGCCTCGGTGCCTGAGAGGTGGTGACAAGCAGATACCTGGGTCACGTGATCCTAACCAATCACTGAGGGCTCTGGCCTCAAAAACTAAGATGCTGGGGCTCACACTGGTCACCAAGTCTGATAACCTGAGCTCAGTACCTGGAATCCACAAGAGAGAAGGAGAGAAGCAACTCTGAACGCTGTCTGACCTCTGGTGTGCACTCTTATGTGTAAGTGGGTGCACCTTACACACACACACACACACACACACACACACACACACACACACAAGTAGTAAGAACCTTGGGATAAGCATCCTACATTTCTCGCTTTGATTTTTAAAATGTATTTTATTCAACTTGGAAAATGAGTACAAATCCCTGGGTGTTTGTTGTGGGGAGGATGACAATCAGTGGAAGGGCGGAAGGGAGAGAAAGGAGCAAGGTGCAAACATCACAGTGGCTGCCTTAGGTCCCTGCCTGCGAAGGGGAGGGTAGGTTCGGCGAAGAGCTCAGGTCCGGAGGAACACCATGGTGAGGAGACCTGAAGGTGGAAAAAGAAAGAGATTCCATGTTGGAGCCTTCCTCTTCCTGTCCTTTCTCCGGAAGTGGGCCCCGGGCCCCTCTACTGGGCTCACCTAAGACATAGGCCGCGACCAGCTTCTGTCCCAGGGACACATGCAGGACGTGAGGCAGCTGGCTGCCAAGTTCGTCCTGCAGCGGCAGTAGCAGGAAGGCCACGGAGATGATGCCTGCCAGCAAGAAGAGCAGGAAGGAGCTGGTGGCCAGCTGCTGGGGGGCGTCTGCAAAAGGAGGGAGATGAGCACCCCAAGGTCTCTCGGGAAGATTCACATGCATGCAGTCTAGGATGGCCGCAAACTCATTACGTATCCAAGAATGGGTCTCGAACGTCTGACCCTCCTGCCTCCCCCACCCCCGCCCCCAGGGCTGGGATTACAGATGTGCAACGCCATATCCGGCTTTGGTTATCTTTTTTGAGTGGATGAGTGGGGCGGGGAGTACATGTACAAGTGTGTGCTATGTACAGAGGCCAGAAATCCACCTTGGGTGCCATCTAACTTGTGTTCGAGGAACAGGGTCTCTCAGTGGCTTGTCTCCTCTGTTAGAATGGCTGACTGGTTAGCCAACACCAAGGATCTGCCCGTCTCTGCATTCTTAGAGCTGGGATTACAAACACATTGCTGCTATGTCATGAGGGTCGGAGGGATTGAACTTGGGTCTGTGTTCTTATGTAGCGAATACTTTACCAACTGGGCTATCTCAACACTCTCACCAGGCTGTTTTTCTAAGTGTTGCTATGTAGCCCAGGCTGGCTTCCAACCTGCAATCCTCCTTCCTTGCTTGTAACCCCCCACATGGTAGTACCCAGGTCCGTGCCATTGTGTCTTTGTGTTTACACTCTATTGTGTCCTCTTCTCCTTGGCACCTCTGTCCTGAAGCCACAAGAAACCCTGTCCTCTGGTCCCCACT
>NW_022651313.1:0-4833 GCF_011064425.1 Rattus rattus
GGTTTTGTGAATCACAGTCCTCTGGGCAAGATCATACCAGGGCACTAATAATTGATGAAGGTTGAAATCATTTCTCTTCCTTTCTTGTTTTTTCTTTGTTTTTTCAAGGGCAGGTTTCTTTTGTATAGCCTGGCTGTCCTGGAACTCACCTGTAGACCAGGCTGGCCTCAAACTCACATGGTCCTGTCTTGCCTATGCCTCCCGGTGCCAAGATTAAAGTGTGTATCCCCTTCTCAGGAAAATAATTTCATAAATTGAGACAGCAACTGGAACCTGAATTTTAAGAAAAATGGAATGTCACTTCAGAAACTGAAGCATGGGCTCACTGGGACCTGCAAGTGCAGGTAATGCTTATGAGTGACACATCTGTACTGCGAATCAGGGAACGTGGACTCGTTAACCCTCCTAAGTACTAGACTTAGAGATGAGACAGGCCGGATTCGTGTAGTGTAAGTGACAACTAAGGAAAGCCAACAAATAGGACTAGACAAGAGGATCATGGAACACAGGTCAAAAGCAGGGAGTGTTAAGGGAGCCTCTGACTCATAAGAATGAGACTTTCCATAGCTGAATTTCCTACGAGCCACTCCAATAAGAAAGTACAACAAAGATGTCAGAGATGTCCACCTACAAGCTGTCAGTCTAGAAAAATTATCTTGTATTTGAATACTGGGAGATCTTTTGGAAAGATGAAATAGAGACTAGAACACCAGGACACATGACTTTAAGGAAAGATCAGCAAAGTGAGCTGGTAACTCACCCATTTAAAGACACAGCAAGAACTTAAGGTTGACAGCCATTAACAAGGGCACTAGAGGGCAAGAAGGTTGACTAGAGAGTGATTGTATTGAATTCGTTCATATTGCTGTGATAAAATTGGCATGACCGTGACAACAGGGGTCAAAGATGGTTTCAGAGAGACATGTCTCTCTCTACAGTCATGACAGGGAGACATGGCAGCAAGGGACGATCACAGAGCAGGAAGCTGAAAGTCACATCTTGAGCTGTAAGTAGGAAACAGGCCATAGCACTATGTGTGGCACAAACATAGTTGGGCCAGCCCTAATGAAAACACCCACCAACTGGGTGATGTCTCAAATGCCTGAGACTATGGGGGGATATCTCATTCAAATCATCCCAGGGATTAAGGACAGATGGACACTTACAGAGCAGGGATATGAGGAGTTTTGTAGTTCATGGAAGGAAACAAATTATTAGGAGTGTCCACCCTCTCCAGAGATGCAGAAAAGAGACTGATCTAATAATGTCTAAACTTACTACGAGAAAATATGACAATTAGGGAACTGGCGTGCAGGGAGAAGACAGGGAAAATTGAGGATTCTTTTTTAAATATTGTGAAGAGGAACAAGATTGAACGTTGAAGAGTCTTCTGAGGCTAAGCAATAAATCTACAGTAAGGAAGAGGCTAGGTGAGGGAGGTGACTTCCAGGCTACTGAGCCCTGGATTTCAGCTTTTCTCCTACCACTGTCAGAATATGACTGACATACCTTGCTCTTATGGAAGACCATGCCTCTCGGGCTACCCTGTAGTATGGCATTTGGAATTGCTGCACTGCCTCTATAAAGAGATTATGCATGCCTACCCCTGAGCCAGGCGGCTTTCTCTGACCATTAGAAAGTGAGCTACAGTGGGTAACTACCACATCCAAGCAGTGAATTAAGGAGTAATTAAGTGATTCCATTCACCCATTCTTTTCTTCTCCATGAAATACAAGCTTGTTGTGAGATGCTCATGTGGACAGGTTTACAGGAGAAGGTGATAATTAAAATCTCCAAGGTAAGAAAACATCTGCACTGTGAATTCCTTTTCTCCTGAGTGATTCTGGTGTTTTTTCTACTAGTTCCTAGTTAAGAGACAAAAACCCGGAATTTTTAAGAAAAAAATTTTTTTCCATATTCGGGATTAAATCTAGGTCATTGTGAGAAATCACTCTCTATTCTGAGCTGTATCCCCAGCCCTAATGAAAGTTTTCAAATTACTCTTTGACGAACTCCAAACTTACCACCAAGAAACTAAAGACTTACTTGCACTGGTTCCTGTTTTCTTGAGTCTGTGCAGACTACTTGGGCTATTCTTATTCACCCTTCCTTAAGACCACCGCTCTTCTTCTCCATCCAACTTAGAGACTAGGCCTTGTCTTGGATCTTGATTTCCTACTCATAAGAAATGGTAGACACTGAGGGTTGGACCAACCATTCAGAAATCAAGCCCCAAATTTTTTACTTCAGGGTCTTTCAAGGCTAATGAACATATATGGCTTCTTATGTTTCAAAATAAGGATGCCCATGAACCTCAAGAAAGCACACCTTCCCTTTTGGAGTCAATGGCACAAGCATCATTCCTAGCACTTGTTGCTATTCTGTCTAAGCTCCACCCCCACAGCTAATTGGCAGCAGCCAGGTATGTTCTGCCTCACAGTTGCCTAGCAACAGCCATATATAGTACCTGATACTCTACAAGGAGCTTCTTCCCCCCCTTCCCTCTTACCCCTCTTACCTTTTCTTTCCTCTTGCTCTTGAACCTTCTCTGTTCTTGCCCCACTGCCCCCATGTGCTTCCATGACTGGGCCACCTTTCCTCCTTTCTACTCTTCTCTCATTAAAACCGCCATGTGAATCCATGCAGGTAGTATTTTCTGTCAGCCATGGGCTATTGAGATTCAAATCCCTAACAGTATTAAAAAGGGATCAAAACTCCTTCACCAACCACCACCACCACCACCATTATCAAAATAAAACAAAACAAAACAAGAAAACATCAAGAGGAAACATGAAGTACTTGAGGAAGAAGGGACCATAGGAAACATGTTCTGGGTGGTGGGGAAGTGTCCTTACCCATCGAGGCTGGATTGCTGCAGTTCTCTAGCTTTGTATCCTTGTACACATTTCTCTGCCCAGGTTCCAGCTGCTCCCATTCCTTCTGAGGAAAAGCCACAGACACATCCATGAACGTTACTTACTCCTATCATTCTTATTCAGTTCACAGAGAATTGGACAGTTCGACCATATCAACCCTCACCTCTTCCCTCTCTTCTTCTTTACAAAGGGATTGGCTCTGTCTCTGGTGTTTAGAATTTCTTCCTTGGCTTTTGAACGTTTCTACCATTTCATCTCATTTCAACAAAGCATTTGGTATCGAGGGAAGGTTTTGGGTGAACTCCAGCTGCCATGTTGACCTGGGACTAGGGAGTTTGTCTGTACCTTTCTCTGGGTTGCGGTCCCTTGGCTTATGGCACCATTATCAGGCCTTTTTTTTTTATTAACTTGAGTATTTCTTATATACATTTCCAGTGTTATTCCCTTTCCCGGTTTCCGGGCAAACATCCCCCTCCTCCCTCCCCTACCTTATGCGAGTTCCCCTCCCCACCCTCCCCATTATGCCTTTCCCCAACAGTCTACTTCACTGGGGTTCAGTCTTAGCAGGACCCAGGGCTTCCCCTTCCACTGGTGCTCTTATTTGGGATATTCATTGCTACTTTAGAGGTCAGAGTCCAGGGGTCAGTCCATGCATAGTCTTTAGGTATTAGCTTGGTCCCTCAAGGCTCTGGTTGCTTCACATTGTTGTACATATGGGGTCTCGAGCCCCTTCAAGCTCTTCCAGTTCTTTCTCTGATTCCTTCAACGGGGGTCCTATTCTCAGTTCAGTGGTTTGTTGCTGGCATCTGCCCTGTATTTGCTGTATTCTTGGCTGTGTCCCTCAGGAGCGATCCACATCCGGCTCCCTGGTCTGCCTTCTTTGCTTCATCCATCTTGTCTAATTGGGTGGCTGTATATGTATGGGCCACATGTGGGGCAGATGCTCTGAATGGGTGTTCCTTCAGTCTCTGTTTTAATCTTTGCCTCTCTCTTCCCTGCCAAAGGGTATTCTGTTCCCTTTAAAGAAGGAGTGAAGCATTCACATTTTGATCATCCGCCTTGAGTTTTCACTTGTTCTAGGCATCTAGGTAATTCAAGCATTTGGGCCTATAGCCACTTATCAATGAGTGCATACCATGTATGTCTTTTTCTGTGATTGGGTTACCTCACCAGGATATTATTTTCCAGTTCCAAATATTTGCCTCACAGAATTTCATAAAGTCATTGTTTTTGATAGCTGAGTAATATTCAGTGTGTGGATGTACCACATTTTCTGTATCCATTCTCTGTTGAAGGGCATCTGGGTTCTTTCCAGCTTCTGGCTATTATAAATAAGGCCAAGGTGAACATAGGAGCACCTGTCTTTTATATGTTGGGGGCTTCTTTTTTGGGTATATGCCCAAGAGAGGTATAGCTGGATCCTCAGGCAGTTCACTGTCCAATTTTCTGAGGAACCTCCAGACTGATTTCCAGAATGGTTGTACCAGTCTGCAACCCCACCAACAATGGAGGAGTGTTCCTCTTTCTCCGCATCCTCGCCAGCATTTGCTGTCTCCTGAATTTTTGATCTTAGCCATTCTCACTGGTGTGAGGTGAAATCGCAGGGTTGTTTTGATTTGCATTTCCCTTATGACAAAGGATGTTGAGCATTTCTTTAGGTGTTTTTCAGCCATCCAGCATTCCTCAGCTGTGAATTTTTTGTTTAGCTCTGAATCCCATTTTTTAATAGGGTTATTTGTCTCCCTGCGGTCTAACTTCTTGTGTTCTTTGTATATTTTGGATATAAGGCCTCTATCTGTTGTAGGATTGGTAAAGATCTTTTCCCAATCTGTTGGTTGCCGTTTTGTCCTAACCACAGTGTCCTTTGCCTTACAGAAGCTTTGCAGTTTTATGAGATCCCATTTGTCGATTCTTGATCTTAGAGCATAAGCCATTGGTGTTTTGTTCAGGAAATTTT
>NW_022651314.1:0-4814 GCF_011064425.1 Rattus rattus
CTCTCTATGGGCTTCTACTTGTTTATTTATGTTTTCCTGGAATTCTTTCAGGCATTTTTGTGATTCCTCTCTGTAGGCTTCTACTTGTTCTCTAAGGGAGTTCTTCACGTCTTTCTTGAAGTCCTCCAGCATCATGATTAAATATGATTTTGAAACTAGATCTTTGCTTTTCTGGTGTGTTTGGATATTCCATGTTTGTTTTGATGGGAGAATTGGGTTCATGGTGCCATGTGGTCTTGGTTTCTTTTTGCTTTGTTCCTGCACTTGCTCTTGCCATCAGAGAGAGATTATCTCTAGTGTTACTTTGTTCTGCTATTTCTGACAGTGGCTAGACTGTCCTGGCAAGCCTGTGTGTCAGGAGGCCAGTAGACCTGTTTTCCTCTCTTCAGTCAGTTATGGGACAGAGTGTTCTGCTTTTGGGCCAGGTTTTTCCTCTACAGGTCTTCAGCTGTTCCTGTGGGCCTTGTCTTGAGTTCACCAGGCAGGTCACTGCAGCAGAAAAGTTGGTCTTACTCTGTGGTCCCGAGGCCAAGTTGCCTCGGGTGCTGCCCACAGGCTCTCTGGGCGGCAGCAACTAGGGAAGATCTGCGCCCGCCTTTTCTCCGGAGCTTCAGCAGGGTTCCAGATGGCCTTTGGTGTTTTCTCTCTGAATCAGTAATGCAGAGTGCAGTCCTTCTTGGTTTCCCAGGTGTGTCTGCCTCTGAAGGTTTAGCCTCCTCCCATGGTATTTCGGTGCAGAGAACTGCACGGTCCGGTCTGTTTCCTCCAGGTTCCAAGCGGTGTCTCAGGTAGGGTCCTGTTTCCTGGGCCCTCCCCACGGGAACCCAGAGGCCTTGGCAGTTTCTTGGGCCAGGGATGGGCAGGGTGGTAGTGTTAGTGGTCTCTTCCGCTGTGCAGTAGCTCAGGAGTGCCCCACCTGACTATATGGTGAGGTCTCTCCCCATGGGTCTGGGAGCAGAGAGCGCTGCAGGCCAGGATCCGCGGGTGTGGACTCCCAAATAAAGGAAGTGCCCAGTCCTAGAGGAATTCTGCCTCTGTGTGTCCCGATTTCACCAGGCAGGTCACTTGCAGCAGATAAATTGGTCTTACCTGTGGTCCCAAGGCTCAAGTTCACTCGCGGGGTGCTGCCCACGGGCTCTCTGGGGCGGCAGCAACCAGGAAGAAGCTCCAAATTGTTTCTTATATTGGTGCAAGTGTCTCTCTTAAGTTGGGGTCTATCCCAGGGGAGTTTATGCTATGAAAGCTTATACACTGGTGCAAGAAGTGCTGTTGGGTGGTTGGTTTGGGTCCAAGCTTATTATGGGTAACTATAAACAGTTCTACTGATTTTATTGTGGTTTGTTTCCAAGGGCAAAGAATATAGCAGAATATGTATTCAATTTTCGTATTAGAAAGTTTCCTAGTAACAGCAGAATCATATGACTGAGTTTCCTCATAATGGCAGGCTAGCCAAAAACTGTTACCTACACCTTAGCATTCCATCTATGCCTTAATATTTTACCTAGAGCTTAATATTCCACAAAATAGAAACAGAAAGAATACTGCCAAACTCATTCTGTAAGGCCTAAATGACTTAAACCACAAAAAGACTCAAAAAAGAATTTCAGATCAATCTCCCATATGAACATTGATGCAAAAAACCTCAATTACATACTCTGAAATTGAATCCAAGAATACCTTGGTTGTGTTCATCATCCACCATAATCAAGTAGGCCTCTTCCTAGAAATGCAAGGGTTCAATATACAAAAAAATCCATCAATGTAATCTACTATAAAAAGAAACTGAAATACGAAAACCACATGATCATCTCATTAGATGTAGAAAAAGTATTTGACAAATCTAACACCCCTTCAGACAATAGGCAGTGTCTGCACTTCTGTGGGTCCAGCTCTCTGCCATACCTGATTTGGGTTCAGGGAGCTGTGTGACTGGTTCAGTTCAGTTCCAGGCACAGGCACTTCATTTGTAATAACCAGAAACTGGAAGCAACCTGGATGTCTTTCAACTGAAGAATAGATACTGAAAAAGTGATATATCTTCACAATGGAATCTTCAACCATTAAAAACAATGACATCATGAATTTTGCCAGCAAATGGATAGAACTTGTGAATATCATCCTGAGTGGGGTAAGCCAGTCTTAAAAGGACATGCATGGTATGTATTCATTTATAAATGGATATTAGGCTTAAAGTACAGAATAACCCTACTGTCATCAGCCGACGCAAAGAAGTCAAATTGCAAGGAGTGCTTAAGGTAGGATGGTTAAATATTTCTCAGAAGGGGAAACAAAGTTGCTATTAGAGGTTGGTGGAAGGAGAGAACTGGGTAGAAGAAGAGATGTGGAAGGGAGCAGGGCTGGTGTAAGACTGGAGGTTCTATGTAGGGAGAGCAGGAGAGAAAGAAGGGAGATTGTGAGGGGTGGGGTGGACAATCTCTAGGATTTGCTAGAGACATGGAATGGGGACAGGTCCCAGATCATCTATGGGTGCTACTATAGCTGAGATTCTTTTTCTTCTTTTTTTTTTTTTTTTCCAGAGTTGGGGATCAACTCAGGGCCTTTATGGGTTAAGGGCAAGCGCCTACCACTGAGAGCTAAATCCCCAACCCTATTTTGATATTCTTAGCAGTTGAGATATGGATCCTGAAATGGCCACTTCATGTAGCCAGGCAGGACTCCCAGTGGAAAGATAAGGACAGCAAACCACTCACAAAGCCTTTGACCACAAATGTGTCCTGCCAACAGGATGTGCAGGGACAAAGAGAGTAGAGGCTGAGGGAATGGCCAACCAATGTCTGTCTTAAATTGAAACCCATTCCATGGGCAAGCACCAATCCATGACACTATTACTGATACTCTGTTATGCTTGCAGACAGGAACATGTTGAGAGAAAGGTCAGAAGACCTGCAAAGGACAGGGACTCCACAGGAAGACCATCAGAGTCAACTCGTCTGGGCCCTTGGGTGCTCCCAGAAACCAAATCTCCGATTTAAGAGCAAGCATGGCCTGGACCTAGGCCTCTTGCACATATGTAACAGATAAGCAGTTTGGTCTTCATATGGGTCCCCGAACAACTGGAACAGGGGTTCTGTCTGAACCTGTTTCTTGCCTTCCTCTGTATCACATGCCTCTAAGTGTCTTGTCTTGCTTCCTTGGGAGAGGATGTGCCTAGTCCCCTTGGGACTTGATTGGCGGGGGAGTGGGGTTGACACCCAGAATGGGGCTTGCCCTTCACAAAAGAGAAGGGGAAAGTGGAATGGGAGGAGGATTTGTGTGAGGTACTGGGAAGAAAGGAAGGGCTGACATTGGGTTGAGAAGTGAATACATTAATTTGATAAACACATTTTTTTAAAAGAAGGGAATAAAATCTCTTATTATGTCATTGCTGGAGTGAGTCCAGAAAACAAGGTGATACACGTTCTACTCAACCTTCCCCAGGAAGGTTACTAGATTTAAAAAGGATGAGAGATGACACATGCTGTCTTATATGCTGTTTTTAAAATGTCATTACGTTCTGAAGATTTTCCGTGTCACACATATTCTCCACAATAGTGCTTTTCATTATGATGGAATATGCTATGATTTATGAGACTGCTTGTTTATTTCCAGGCATTTATATGGTTTCTAATATTTTGCATCTACAGAAACTGCCACAGTACACATCCTACATGCATCCCAGATGATGTCCTTGAAATAGATTCCTGTTGTACAATGCAGGCAAAAGGCTTTATGCCTTTTGGGTCTTTGAACAACATTACAGAGTTGTAATAATTTATATTCTCATCAGAGCACATGACAATTCCCATTTCTCTGAATGAATAGATATTAAATACTGCCCCAATTTATCAATGTATAAGTCTTAAAAAGCCACATAAAATCAAAATAAAATGTTTTGTCATCAAAGTTACACTTGAAGGCTGAAACTGCATATATTAATTTTGAAGAAAGATTTCCCAGCTTAGAAAATGTATTGAAGTTTAAAAGTTTAGGGAGATTTAGGGGAAGGTGAGAGACTACCCTAGGAATTGGAGACCATGAGTGACTTTGTGACGATGGGAATGGCATGGGGTGTGGGGTAGAAATGAATCAGTGCAGGGAGCACAGTGAGGTAATACTGAGGTACTACATGCCTGTTGCCTGAGGTCAAGAGCAGGGCCAAGCACAAATTACAGAGTATGGTGGTCTAAGAGAAGAGGTTTAGAAATCCACAAGAGCTGAGAATAACAGGTGGGTCAGATTCATGAGCAGGTAGAATGTTGAGGTTTTAGAGACATGAGAGGGAGAGCTGGGTTCAGTCCCTAACACCACAAAAATTGGGTGGCCTTCACTTGCAATCTCATTACTCAGGAGGTGGAAGCAGGAGGATGATAAGTATGTGGTCTTTCTCAGATATAGACTATAGATATGTAGTCCAGCCTGGGCTACATGACACCCTGGCCCCCTCTTAAAGAATTAGGCAACAATATAAGAGAAGGGACATCAGGCCCAGTCTAAGCGGGTTTAGTATTTGGCTTAGTTTCATAGCATGTAACCTTGGGTAGTCCAGGTTCCACTTAATTTAAAAGCAGGGATGGGGTAGGATGGGGAAGCATTGACCTAACACTTTTTAAAAATAGACTCTTACTTTCTTTCTAGCCATAAACTCTGTAATTTTACCTTATTTATTTTAAGATGGTAATGTAATTACATTTCTCCCTCCCCTTTTCCCTATCCAAACCCTCTCATATCCTTCCCTATTCTCTGTCATGGTCTTTTTCTCATTTATTTTAATTTCATGTGTGTGTGTGTGTGTGTGTGTGTGTGTGTGTGTGTGT
>NW_022651315.1:0-4677 GCF_011064425.1 Rattus rattus
AGAGAGAGAGAGAGAGAGAACTCCATCATACATGTTGCAAGGATATTTCCCATCTACCCCTTGGCTTTCGGAGGCTTGTTTATAACAAGCCCAAGAACAGAGAGATGAAATTATCAAAACAGACTGTAAAGTCCACAAACAAAACCAAACACACATGCTGGCTCTGTGAGAGTCGTGTGTCGAACCGATAAGATCCAGAGAGCCCCGCTACATTCTGTAAACAGCACCGAGGTCTGAAGCACTCGGGAACTCAAAGTAAAAGCTAGTTCCTATCTCCTCACAGGAAAAGTCCCAGATGAATCAAAGGCTTAAAACACACAAACAACCAAAAAAACGCAAAACTTCTAGAAGATTTTCTTGGGGGTGGGAAAGACCTTTTAAGCACGCCATATGGGAAGATGTAAGGGGGAAGGTTGGTAATTTTAACTACGCACAAAAAAGGTTTTAAGCGCTCTGCCAGAAAAGAAAGTAGGTTTGGAATTATCCGTGGTATGAGGTTTTCTGTGCTTTGGAGTTCACCATGGCCTGGAATCTTTCTGGTTTCTGTTTCTCAAGGGTGGTGGGGTCTAGGTCCAGGGTCCCTGGGTCCCTGAGAGGCCTGACCTGTGGAGAAAGAGAGAGATCGCTGGGGGCTGGAGAAGGGAGGAGAGGGAGATGTTGGGGGAAGCAGAAGGAGGCTCTTGCCACAGGAACTTCACCTCCTTTATTTTCCCCCTCTTCTTCTTTCCATCCTCCTAATTTTCTTCTTCCTCCTCCTTCCCTCTCCCTCCTCCCTCCCCTCCTCTTCCTCTTCCTCCCATCTTATTTATCCCCTCCCTCTCCCTGTTCCCCTCCCCCCCATCCTCCTCCTCCACACACACACACACACACACACACACACACACACACACACACACCCCGCCTCCCTCCGCCTCTTATATCCTCTCTTCTCCCCCCCCTTCCTCCTCCCTTTGCTTTCCTCCTTAGCCGCTACTCAACAGAGGCCATGACCCAAGCCAGGGCCCCAGACTTCATGGCCCTGGAGCCCGCAGGCCTTCCCTTCTTCCTCAAGGCTGCCAGCCCATGCAGTTCTCCGGCCCGGAGCCCCAGGCCTGGAGCCCCGTGAGAGAGCTGGGTCTTGGCTCCAGCCGGAAGTCTGTCCTTAACAGCCGAAGCTCTGAGGACCTAGGTAAGGGTCCAAGGTCCAGGGTCTGAGGGAACAGGAGGGCTGTGACCCAATTTCAGATGACAGGGACAGAGTACCAGTGCCTGTCTTGCTCTGAGAACCTTTCTGGGTCCACCGCACCTGTCCAGCCCCTCAGGGACAGGCTTCCAGAAAGGTGGATCTGTCCCTCTCTGGAACAAGCGCAAGCCCCCTGTGTGGCATTAGCGCTTTAGGAAGGAGCTGTCCTTTAAGCCTTCCTATTTTCTAGAAGTGACTGCCCCCGGGGAGGGATGATATTCTCTGTGAATGGCTGCCTGTGCAGCCTCAGTTTCAGCCCTCTTGTCCCTCCAGCCACAGAGCCACCCCCTTTTCCCTCGACCTTGGAACCAGAGACATCCTCAGACTTGGAGCCCACGGCTGAATTAGAGGAGCAAGCTCCCTCCAGGACCGCCACGCCAAGCCCTGTGCTGGGCAAAGTTTTGGTCAAAGGAGTGTGTGACAACCAGCAAATGCAGTGGGAAGTGAGCTTCGAGCTAGAACCTCCAGCCCTGCGGAAGGAGGACACACAGAACGATGACATGTGGGGCGAGACTTTCCACCACCTGGCGGCCCGCGCCATCATCCGCGAATTCGAGCATCTGGCCCAGTGCGAGGATGAGATTGAGCTGGGTGAGCGACCAGGATTGGGGATAGCGGTATTCCCCTTAGCAGCACAGTGACCTTCCCACTGCCCGAGGCCAGACTTGGGCCTTTCCAAAGCCCCGCCCACACCCTGAGGCCCGCCCTCCAGAAGCCTAGTGCCACATCTACTGCCCAAGATCCCTTCTCTCATTTTTGAACTCCCACCCACACCCAAACTCCTCAAAGTCCCTTACTCTGTCTCGGTAACCTAAGGTTAGCCCTAGGCTAGCCTCATCAACTAGCTCCACACTATGCACCGCTCCTCCCCTGCCTCTGACCCTTATAACACCCCAGCGGAGGTCAAGGCTCCATCTCCATACCACTAACTGTTTCCCTGAGCCCACGCTACACCATGTCTCACCCCACATTAAATGGAGCTTGGGGCTGCATCCTCAACCTGAGGTGCCCTCCCTCCCTCAGCCCCGGCCTCCTCCATCTTTTCCACTCTCCTGGTGACCCATCCTCCTCTCTTCCTTTGTCCTCCTCTCCTACCAGTGCTCCTATACTCTCCCACCCCTGTGCTCCCTCATAGCCAGCATTTCTCTTCAGTGATCCATGTCTGGTTCTGGATAGCCAACAGTGGTAGGAGATCCTCTGAGGTCAAACCTTTCCCACAGGACCCCTAGACCTAGCCTAGATCCCGCCCACTCACACCAGTCCCAATGACTTCCACACAGTCAGCTGGGGACCAGGCTAGGTGTTTGGCCCCACAAAGGCCTCAGAGGGTTGGCTGGCATAGAATACAGTAATCTCATCCTTTCCCAGGGGTACCTGGCACTGGCTAAGAGAGGCCAGCATTAATCAAACAATTACACAGCTAATTAAGTAAGTCCTGTTCAGAAACACATGAATTCCAAGCCCTGTGTAGCAGGGCTGGGTCGTGAGCTAATTTAGTTCAGGAACTGGGGCAGTTTTTCCCCAGGACTTGACTAGTGAAATCTCAATAGGACACACTTGGAGAACAGAGATAAGGGCCAGTAAGAATTATGGGGTTCCCTTGCTGTGAGTTTATGTTTCCTTTACATACTATGTGGTTTATATTCCATTTGTATTTAGGGATGATGTATGATCCCCTTTCCTTCCCATGAATACTCCTCCCCCTTCGTTGCCCTGGCTTCTTGAACAGCCCTCAGAAGGCAGCAAGCCATCAAGAGAGCTCACTACTTGGTAGAAGGGGGAGGAAGGAGAGAGGAGGAAAGGAGGAGGAGGAGGAGAAAGGAGGAGGAGAAGAAGGGAAGAGATAAAGAGAGAATCTGTCTCTGCCTGCCTGCCTGTCTACCTGTCTGTCTGTCTATGTATGTCTGTCTATTTTTGTCTCTGTGTGTCTGTGTGCTTGTCTCTGTGTGTCTCTGTGTATATGTCTGTGTGTATCTTTGTGTGTCTGTGTGTCTATACCTGTGAATCTGTGTGTATGTATGTCTGTGTGTATGCGTGTGTGTGTGTGTGTGTGTGTGTGTGTGTGTGTGTGTGTGTGTGTGTGTGTGTGTGTGTGTGTGTGTGTGTGTGTGTGTGTGTGTGTGTGTGTGTGTGTGTGTGTGTGTGTGTGTGTTGGGGGGACTGTGCCAGTTGTGGAAGTGTGGGCAGATAGGTGTATATGGAAGCCAGAGGAAGATTCAGGGCATGTCCCTCTCATTCTCTCCTATTCCCTTGGTACAAGAGTCTCTCGCTGAGCCTGAAGCCTGGGGCTTTCTGGCCAGGCTGGCTGGCAAACACCATGGGTCCACCTGTCTCCGGGTTCCCCTGTATCGCAGCACTCAACTTTTTCTCTGTATGCTGGGGACACAACTCGGCGCTTTCTTGCCTATGAAGCCATCTCCCAGGCCACGTCTTTTCAACAGTATAACAGGTCCCATCTGTCCCAGAACCCATGAAGCCTTGTCACAGGTTCCCACTGGTCACCGGCAAGACTGGAATGTACAATACAGAACATAGAACACCTTTTAAATAACACACTTTATTTAGAGGAATTAGCTAGCTTTTATTCTGAGACAGTGACTCAAGTTTTTACATTAACATAACCTTTATCTTGTGACAAGGTGTTTTATTTTGATTTTTGTTGTTTTTTTTGTCCTAATGTCTTTAATTAGCCCGTTGGCAGGCCATTGATTTCAAGTCCTACTTGATCACAAAGATGGAGAGTGCTAGCTAGTCAAGCTTTCCTTTTAGCTTCCAGAGTCTCCATGCCAAGCAAGACTTTCTGACCCCAGACAGTGACCCTTGCTCTTCCTCCCACAGGGTCCAATCGCAGATACCAGGTGAACGCCGTGCACACCAGCAAGGCCTGCAACGTGATCAGCAAGTACACGGCCTTCGTGCCCGTAGACATAAACAAGAGGCAGTACCTGCCCACGGTGGTCAAGTACCACAACTCTGGTAAGGCGCATGCGTAAATGCAGGGGGTGGAGCACCTCAGCCCACGGGCTTGGGGGAGGAGCTGAGATACCGGAAAGAGCAGACTCCCAGCAGGAAGTTCAGCCACGGAGGAAGTGAGGAGAAAACGCCTTTCCTGTATTTCGCCCTCTGGAGGGACCAGAAATGATCCAGTTCCATGTAGAGAGTCCCAAAATGTCTAGAATGACGCAAATTAGGACAGATGTGTCAGAGTGACAGCCACCCAGGAGGAAAACTTGTACCTGCCCGCTGTACCCATGGGTTGTCTACATGGAGGGGAATCATGTGACACATGCGGTTACCTCGGCCGGAACACACCGATAGATACTATGTTTTTTCCAATTAAGGGTGTGAGAAATAGTCTATTCCTGAAGGAATCCGCAAACGCTCTTTTTGATAATATACTGAGTTCCACTGCAGGGATATCCCATCATCCATCAGGCCCAGCCTGGTGGCACAGG
>NW_022651316.1:0-4800 GCF_011064425.1 Rattus rattus
AGCCATTCGGCATTCCTCAGCTGTGAATTCTTTGTTTAGCTCTGAACCCCATTTTTTAATAGGGTTATTTGTCTCCCTGCGGTCTAACTTTTTGAGTTCTTTGTATATTTTGGATATAAGGCCTCTATCTGTTGTAGGATTGGTAAAGATCTTTTCCCAATCTGTTGGTTGCCGTTTTGTCCTAACCACAGTGTCCTTCAGTGCACATTGCTTTAAACTGATCATGTTACAAGTTGCAAATCAATCCTTAACAAATGAAAAATTGTCTTTGTATTTTATCAGACCACAGTGTAATTAAGTGAAAAATAACAACAAGAGGAACCACATAAATGACACGAACCCTTGAAGACTGAATAATACTTTTTTTTTAATGAACAGTGGACCATTGAATTAATCAAAGAGGAATTAAAAATTAAAATTCCTATAATCCAATGAGGCCATATGGTTCTTTTTTAAAAAATTTTTTTTATTAACTTGAGTATTTCTTATTTACATTTCCAGTGTTATTCCCTTTCCCGGTTTCCGGGCCAACATCCCCCTAACCCCTCCCCCTTCCCTTCTTTATGGGTGTTCCCCTCCCCATCCTCCTCCCATTGCCGCCCTCCCCCCAACAGTCTAGTTCACTGGGGGTTCAGTCTTAGCAGGACCCAGGGCTTCCCCTTCCACTGGTGCTCTTACTAGGATATTCATTGCTACCTATGAGGTCAGAGTCCAGGGTCAGTCCGTGTATAGTCTTTAGGTAGTGGTTTAGTCCCTGGAGAGGCCATATGGTTCTTATAGGAACAGTGAAAGCTTGACATCCTCACAATTATTAAATTAATTAGTTTATTGAAAAGTACATTGTACGTTCACTGGGTAGCAAGCACATAGTGATGCCCATTTCAAAAATACACAGAGAAAAGATTTTTTGGACTAAAATTCAACTAAATTCAAAGTTAAATTCAAATAAAAATGACATAACCTAAAACACATCATCTTTCTGTTTTAAATGTATAGTTTGCAGAGGGTAAAGCATATTAACTTCTGTGCATCTCCTCTTCACATTGTATCATAAAACTAAGCTATGTCCACTAAAGGGCCCTTTGCACTTTGAGGCACCCCCTCAATGTCTTCACTTAATCTTAGCTAAAAGGCCGAGAAGCGATAACCCCCTCAGTGTCTTGTTGAATACCATTCTACTTTGTATTTATTTGACCAAGCTAGGTACATCTACCAAGTGAAATCATACATCATTTGTCATCTATGACTCTTTATTTCAGCCCAGTGTTCATAAAATTCATTCATGTTCTAGTGTGTAAATAAATTTCATTCCTCTTAATGTTGATAAAAGAAGCAAAATGGCTATACCTTGCAGAAATCACTAACATTTGATTTGTTGTTGTTAGAAAAGTATTAGCCCTAGCTGCCTTACTATTCATGTTCTATCAGGAATGGTAGAAAAGCCAAATTACTCTTTTCAGGAAACCACGGAGTTGGCTTGGCGTGGCTGCCTTGAGAGGCATGCATCAAGGGTTTTCCAGGTTACATACAGTTCATGGCCCCTGGAGTACAACGTGCCTTCCAGTTCCTGAGAGACTGATGTAGTCCCTCAGGCAGTGAAGGGCCCAGGCTGCTTTTTGTTTCTCTGTATGTTCCCTTAGAAGTCAAGGAGTCATGGGAGCTTGACAGGACAATTGGTCTTAGACATTAATCTGTGAACCCTGGATAGCTTGCAAACTTCATTGTATTCTGGCAACTACAACTGTATTGATCTTGGCAGTTGCCATTATATTCTGTTTCTGACAAAGCGATAAAAAAGAATGATTGCTCTCAATAAAATTGTCACAGCCTCAGTCTTGCTGAGGCCTCTCCAATTTGAGCCTGGTTTCTTTCCTTTCAGGTAACCTTGGCCTGGTAAGGAAGCGTGGATGCTTCCAACTCTACATTCTTAACAACACTGACTTTTTTTTTTAAACCTATGTATTTACTTATGTATTATTTATTAAGTAGACATACTGATAGGTTAGATTTGATATCTCATTGTGATTTGTATTTATATTTACTTAACCATTATTTAAATTTAGTATTCCTCTTGCACTTGTCATCCATTCCCAGGAATTTCTGAAGAAAGTTCTAGTGGGAATTTCCTTCTTACCCTCTAAAACTACAGGGAGCTTTATCATCGAGTTGCCACATATGGATGCCATGGACCAATCAGTGATAGCGCCCAAGCTGGTTCTGGGCCAGGTCATTGGCTTAAATTAGAATCCCGGTGTCCTCAATAAGATCTGCAGATTGCAGATCTTTCTGTAACATTATTTCTGTCGTAGGTACTTCCTGTTACTGAATGCATAGTTTGGTTATAAATAATTTGTTGATTGGAAGAATCATTCCATCATGCTTTTGACCTAAGAGTGAAGACATTGTGATGGAAGGTACCATGTTGATGCAATTACCACTTCATCCTCCCATTGAGATGACATATCACATTCATATTCCTGTAGGAGTGGCAGAAGCCATTGCCATGTTTCAAGACTTGAAAGATGCCAGTCTGGTACCACTAATCACACTTCCATTTCTCTCTCTCTCTCTCACACACACACACACACACACACACACACACACACAAATCTAGCATTAGCTCTTGCAAAAGATGTACAACAAGTTCCAGGAGGTACAGAAGGTGTTGTCAAAACTAACTTCTGCTATATTGTCTTTTTTTATTTTTAAAGCCAAAATGGAATATTCCCCGATGAAATTATAACAAAACTTTAAATATGGCCATGTGATTTCCTGACACCAATGGAAGAGTGTATTTATATTTAGCTAGATAGTCTGAAAGTTGGGAAAAAGCTGAATGGATGCTTAGTGACTTAGTGGTATAAGAATGACGTCCATTTTTAAAATTCCAAAAATAGACAGAGCTAAAGAATTTGCACATTACACCAATTTTAGTCAAAGATCATAACTGTAAAGGACAGTTTAAATAATTAAACAAAATGATTCCTCTATGGATATCTGTTAGGCTCAGCTACTCCAGGGGTTTCATAATTAACATATATGAAATCCTAGCTTCAATTATGCAGTCCTGGCACCGGTCCAGCCTTATGAAGGAACTTGACAACAACATGTCCATGCTGTCCTTGCACTTCCAAATCTAGCTCAGGTAATGCAGTCTGCACATCAGCTGAGCCTGGTGAGTAACCCACCTCTGCACTATCCGCATAATTTTATGCTTAGCTGGAGTCCCAGGGGTTAGATACCTTCCAGCCAGATAAGGGCCCAAATCCCTTTCTACCTCACTACCTTCACATTCCCCAGGTTCACCTCAGTAGTCTAGCTTAACAGCAGTGCAGGAAGTCCATCCTGGCTCACTGATTAACAGCACTTTCTGCAGATAACACAAGATCAATTCCTAGCATCCACATGATGCTTTAACACCAATTCCAAGAGATCCAGTACAGTCTTCTGGCCTTTATTAAGTCAGGAAAACATGCAGTGTATTTATAGCCATTCAGGAAAAACACTCCTACAAATAAAATAAAAATAAACCTCTATGAAAAGTTAGTACAGAATACCAGAAGGACCGACTTACTGACTTGTTATACCTGATCTGAAATCAAGCTTGGATAACAGTAAAACCAGAACCAAACCTGCACTCAACAGAGCTAGGCTAGCATATTATATCAGACACATGACCAACAGTAGAAGACCACATGCTCAGATCACATGGCAAAAACACAAACAAGCTCTCTTTTTGCTTGCCTGCCTGCCTCCTGGGACTGAGCCACTGCTAGATCCTTGGACTGCCATTCACAGCTGTTGCTGACCATTGTTGGGGAGTTGGACTACAGACCGCCCCAGGAAGCCTGAATTTGCACTTGAACCACTCATGGATTTAGAAAAAGCTTCCTCAGAAATGGAAATTGTGTGACAGAGTTGTGTGGCTACCCCTGCCCACATCCCTGGCCCAAGAGGAAACTGTATAAGGCCTCTGGGCTCCCGTGGGAGAGGGCCCAGGTGAGGCAGGAGCCCTGCCTCTGAGACACCGCCGGGAACCTGAAGGAAACAGAGACTGGATAAACAGTTCTCTGCACCCAAATCCTGGGAGGGAGAGCTAAACCTTCAGAGAGGCAGACATGCCTGCATAAAACCAGAAGAGACTGTTTCACTGCACACATTACTGATTCCAGAGGAAAATACCAAAGGCCTTCTGGAACCCTGGTGCAGTGAAGCTCCCAGAAAGGGCGGCACAGATCTTCCTGGTTGCTGCCGCCCCAGAGAGCCTGTGGGCAGCACCCCAAGACGAACTTGAGCCTCGGGACCACAGGTAAGACCAACTTTTCTGTTGCAAGGACCTGCCCAGTGAATCCCAAGACACAGGCCCACAGGAACAGCTGAAGACCTGTAGAGGGGAAAAACTACACGCACAAAAGCAGAACACTCTGTCCCCATAACTGACTGAAAGAAAACAGTAAAACAGGTTTACAGCACTCCTGACACACAGGCTTATAGGACAGTCTAGCCACTGTCAGAAATAGCAGAACAAAGTAACACTAGAGATAATCTGATGGCGAGAGGCAAGCGCAGGAACACAAGCAACAGAAACCAAGACTACATGACATCATCGGAGCCCAATTCTCCCACCAAAACAAACATGGAATATCCAAACACACCAGAAAAGCAAGATCTAGTTTCAAAATCATATTTGATCATGATGCTGGAGGACTTCAAGAAAGACGTGAAGAACTCCCTTAGAGAAACACAGGAAAACATTAATAAACAAGTAGAAGCCTACAGAGAGGAATCGCAAAAATCCCT
>NW_022651317.1:0-4845 GCF_011064425.1 Rattus rattus
AAGCAGGCATAGATAGGCCCTAAAAGACACACATAGAGCTGCTGCATGCATTGTTTACTTGCCTTGTTGCTGTGAGAAAAACATTCTGAGGAAGGGTTTATTGGGGCTTAAAGTTCCAGGGGATGCAGTGTGTCAAGGAGGGACAGTACGGTGGAGGAGCAGGAAGCAGGGGCTGCTCGTAAGGGTCCACTCCTTACTTCCTTTTTTGTCAGTCTGAGACCACAGCCCATGGAACAGTATTGCCTTAGCAGGGGGTAGGGGTGGGGATTGGGAAGGGTTGGGGTGGGAAAGGGGGTGGTTTCCTACCTCAGTTAACCTGCTCTAGATAACTCCTTGTGAACATATTCAGAGATTTGTTTCTATGGTGGTTCACAATCCTGCCAACCGCCCATCAGTATCAACCATCAGACCGTATGACCTAGCAGTTCTACTCCTGGTATATCCAGTAACGTTTTATATGAGGACTAACTCAGTAATGGGCCCCAAACCTGAGATGTGAACCAGTGGTCCACAAACAAGCAGATAGATAAAACGTGATAGGTCTGACAGTGGAGTTACTCAGGGAAGAAGGTTGGGTCCAGGAAAAGTTCAGGGAGGAAATGAGGGGGGACTGTGATCAGAATACCTCACGCACACAAACTCTCAAGGAGTTAATTAACTCAAACGTTGTATTTTTAAAAAACCTCCGTGGGGGCTGGAGAGATGGCTCAGAGGTTAAGAGCACTGGCTGCTTGCTCTTCCAGAGGTCCTGAGTTCAATTCCCAGCAACCACATGGTGGCTCACAACCATCTGTAATGGGATCCGACAACGCCCTCTTCTGGTGTCTGAAGACAGTGACAGTGTATTCATATCTCATATATATATAAAATAAATAAATCTTTAAAAAACAAAACCAAACAAAACCTCCATGGAAGGTTTGTGTGAGGCAGGCCCAGAGTGGGTACCCACCATTTCCTCCAGCCTGTGTATCACATGCTCTGACCGGGATACAGACCCTAAGCAGGGCCTGCTCACAGCCGTCTCCTAGCCTTTGGGTTGAACAATACAGTGTCTGTACATGGAGTTCCCATCTATACACTTTAATGGGATAGATCACAGGAATATTTACCCCAAGGGGACACTCATTCTTTTCAAGTGTGCACTTCTCTGTTTCCACTTCATTATGAAGTGTTTTCACACTTTTATATCTTTATCAGTTTTCCCAACCTTATTCTGCCCCAGAACAATGGCTTAATGTGTATGGACCATATATTGACTGGTCATTGGTAGCGGTTTCCAAGCTGTGTCTCCCCAGAAGAACTGTGAGAGGCAGTGTAGGTCTGCGGCAGTCCCTGTCAGGCACTCCTTTCAGACCGTCTCTCAACTTCACGTAGCCTCCTCTCTCTTGTCCCACTTGCTCCCTCAAGAGGTAGCCTGGACTATCTCCATGTCTGTTACAAAGGGTGACAGAGATTGAGTCAGTAGATTCTCTCCAAGCACCTACCCCCTCCAACACCGATGTAGCTTATATACTTGGGGGTGGGGGGAGGGAAAGCACGCCGTCCAAACCGTGACATGCATGACTTCTGCTGTGGAAAAAGCGAAGGATGACTTGTTACCGCATGTTAACAAGCGATGGGCCTGGACTTCAGGGTGCATTCTCCTGTTGGTGAGATAGGAGACGTCTAAAGTTGGGAATACACTAGCAGAAGCCCTTGGCCACTTTATCGATTCCTTCACTATCCAATTGCATGTCCTTGGGGTTTAAAGAGCCCCAGGAAAGCTACCCACCCTCTCACCCACCCATCCATCCATCCACCCATCCATCCATTCACCCACCCATCCATCCACCCATCCATCCACCCATCCATCCATCATCCACCCACCCACCCATCCATCTATCCATCCATCATCCATCCATCCTCCATCCACCCACCCACCCATCCGTCCGTCCACTTCTCTGTCTGTCTGTCTGTCTGTCTGTCTCTACCTGTTGTTTTGGAAAAGAGTTTGATGTATCTCAGCCTTATCGCGAATTCTCTATGTAGTCAGGATGACCTTGAACTCCCGGTATTCATTCCTACCTCTACCTTCCAAACGCTGAGATTACAGGCACGAGTCACCCTACCCCATTTGTTCAGTTCTACAGAGGAAACCCAGGACTTCATTCGTGCCAGGCAGACACTCTATCAACTGAGCAACATCCCTAGCTTACTTACCGCGGCCAGATTTTGAAAGGCTATAGCTAACCCACGCTTTTTATATCTTAAGTATGTTAAGGCCAACTGCGTGCGTGTAATAACAGACAAAGCAAATGAAATTGGTGCAATTATCTTCCTTCTGAAAGCAAGCTCAGTTCTAAGATATTATACTTAGGGTTGGTTTTATTTTAGAATACTGCCCCTTGCTCCCAGTTGTCAACATATCTCCCTGTATTCCACCTACTAGTTGTCAATATATTGTACCCCTCATGCACCCCAATTACCAAGTTGTTACAAAGCACTTATATATTGCTATATGAAACCCAGTACTTTCAGGGTAATTATTTGAAAACATAATTGGTTGAAAACAGATTGTATTTCGCTGTGAACTAGGTTGATGTTCTAATTAGTTTATCTAAGTTAGAAACTTGGGGCTGTAGTTTGATGCAGAATGGACTCAGCGGTCCATGCATGGAAGACTCTGTCCCTGGGATGCATCCATTGAGGAGCTCGCTACGCCTGTATTAGGAGAAGCCTTGGTGTGTGTGGAGGGCTGGCATTGTGGGACACCAGCCCCTTGATCTCTTTGTTGTGTTTCCTATCCATGAACTGAACAACTTGTTTCACCGTATACCTTCTGGTACTGCTATCTGGTATTCTTACAAGATGTCTACCCCCATGGGTTGATCCGTCTTAGACTGAAATCTCTGAAATGGATCCAGAATATACTTTTCTGTCTGTCTGTCTGTATGTCTGTCTGTTTGTTTACTCTACCCCTTTCTATTTTAGAGGCAGAATCATGCTTGCTTTGTTGCCCAGGCTGACCTCGAACTCTCTATCCTTCTGTCTCAGCCTCCAAAAGAGCTGGGGTTACAGACTTTCACCACGGGATCCAGCCTTTTCTCTCTATAAGCTACTTACCTCAGGTGTTTTGTTATAGTTAGGGAAAGCTAACTTCACTGACATGCTTGGTCTTGTACAGTGGCTTTTAACATAGCCCGATTTTTTTTTATTAAACTTGGCACTCTCTTCCTTTCTTTTCATTCCTTTTTTCTTTCCAAGTCTTGGTTCAGGTTTAGGAAGCAAGGTTCATGTACAACAGATATCTCCCACTCGCGCTGTGTCTGATATGTAGTCCATCGTTGCCCTGTTCTTCCAGTTCACAGCCCCATGTGATATCAGAACAGAGAAAAGTCTTTGCCATTTGTTTAGCAGAGACGAGGCCAGCCAGATGTCTGAGGCTGCAGAGCCTGTCCGTGCCGCTCTCTGCCTCTTCATATTGCACTTCCCTTTGACCCTTTGCCAAAGCTCTCCCCTAGCCCTGTCAGACTTTCCTTAAACTGTTTCCTGTCCCCCCACCCCCTTTCCCAGTTCCCTCCATCTCACCCAGTCCCTCAGCAGTGTCTCTGAGGCATCTATTATACAGATTAATTGGTTGTAATTACCGCTGTCAACATGTCACGCCTCTTCTGTGAGGCTGCCAGGAGCTCCCTGCTTCCTATGGCAACAGATGTTATCACTCCCCCCTCCCCACCCCCGTTAGGTCCTCCAGAACCCAGCTTGAGAATATATACATATACACACATATCTCCCCAAGGGCCCAGAGGCTTCTCTGAGCTTTCCCCATGAGTCAGCCATGCTCCTTTTATGCTTACAGTTTGCCCAGCATCCGGGTGTATACTTTCTCCCTGTCTGCTCACGTAGGCCAAGTCTGGTTCTTTATGCCACACTAAAGTTTTCCCTGATCTCCAGGGATAACCACATGTTGTCCTTTATCTATCCCCACTTTTTCTTACTGTGTCCTACCAGGTAGTAGTAGACACAGATTCTCTTTTACATGGTCCCCTTGGTTTTCCTTGATATTGCATTGTATTCTCAATATATGTATGCACACACACACACACACACACACACACACACACACACATGTGTATATGTGTGCATATTTTGAAGTGTTCCACGGATCAGCCCAATGAATTTTAATTTTTGCTCTTCAAACAAGGGTTCTTATTTATATTTTTCTCACATATTCCATTTTTTATGTGACTAATAACCATCCACTAACTCCTCCCTACTTATCAGGAGTTTACTGTGCTTTCCAAAGTTGTTGAGAGCCACAGGCAAAACAGAAGTGCCCAGCACAGTGCTTCACTGTCCCCCACAGGTTAAGGGAACCTGAGGCTCCCGTGTCCAGAGCCTCCAGAAAGCTGCTGTGGAGGTATGCACGGCTCAGTGGCGTGGTGACAGGACTGGGACTTCCCCTCTGAGGACGCCCAGTCTTCGCAGGTGCTGCCCCAGGAAGGGATAGAAGGAGCATTCACTTCATACTTCGGATTTTCGGCTCACAGTGTGGAGCGTGAGCTTGCCTGGCCTTTCTGTCACTGTGAGTCCTCAGGCCAGCAATGACCTTGGCGCTCTGGTTTCTGAAGTACTGGCCCAACGCCCTGAGATTTAATCTGATCTTTAAAAAAAAAAAATGTTTTTAGAACCCAGTGGGTACTCTATGCTCCAAAATGTGGGTATGTTTGACGTATTCCAGGGTGTTGCTTGGGGACTTTAAGCTGCTTGCTGAATTTCCCATGGTCCCAAGTTTCCTGGTAGCGAGTCTGCATGAGTCAGCTGCCCCGAGTGTAGTACTTTAGAGTGCCCCCCTCTAAGGTACAG
>NW_022651318.1:0-4781 GCF_011064425.1 Rattus rattus
GTGCAAAGAATATTTAAATGAAGTCAAAACAATAGCCTGTCACCATCACCCTGAAGCAGCCATTCAACCAAGAGAGACAAAACCAAACACGTTATCTATAGATAACTAAGAAAAAAGATAAAGTTAAAAAGCCAATATATAGTATTTGGATATTTAAAAAGAAAAATTGGGTCATTTTAGAACATTTATGTACCTAGTTTTCTGATAAACAAAGAAGACTGTAGTATTAGTCTGTTTACAAATAAAACAACAAAATACCCAGGTCAAGCTATGTATGGAGGAAAAAGGTTTATTTGGTTCATAGTTTAGGATACTCAGGGTTTAAGATTAGGTGATCTGATTTGTTGGATACTGATGTAGTTGGTAGATAACACAAAATCATACTATCAATGTGTAGAAGGAAGTAGTCACATAGCTGAACTGGAAGTAAGAGAAAGACTAAGGATCCCCCATTCAACCTCATTTAAAAAAAATTAACCCTCTCAAGAAAGAAAGACAGATATGCATACACACACACACACACACACACAGAGGGAGAGAGAGAGAGAGAGAGAGAGAGAGAGCTAGGAACAGTCACATGAGAACTATCTAAACCTCTAAGAGCATACCCAATACTCTAAGAACCTCCACTAATTTCCAGCTTTCAAAGATGCTATAATTTCCAATTAAGTTCTGTAAGGCTGACATTCACCCAAGCAAAATACATATACAACACCCTCAACCTAGGAAGCAGAAGAAGTGATTAACAGAAATGTTTCTCAGGTTGTGTTACCTGTGAAGGACCATCAGAATTAGTGGGATTGGCAGCATGACCCATATGAGGTTATAAAGTAGGCATGTGCATGAATTTACAGACAGAAGTAAGAGACCCAAAGAGGAGAATGAAGAGTTTATAGCATAGTTTATAGGATAGAAGAAAGTTTTGACATTTAGAAAAAAACAAGGGGGTAAGAAGATAACCTATGCAGGTGTTCTTGGGAAAAAATCAGTGATGAGAAATCATTCCCAAAGTCAGGGCCTGAGGAGAGGAAGGATGCAGCTATTATTGAGTCCTGTTGTAGTTAGAACCAATCACAAGACCAAAGCTGCTAGAAATCACCAATGAGGATGCAAGTGGGGAGGAAAACAACATCAGATTTAAATGGAATCAAAGTCAGTTGCTAGAAAGCGGCTGTTGGTTCTGATGTCCAAAGACAAAAGGAAGGACTCTGCCAGGACATGTGGCCAACCTCAGAGCCCAACAAGCTTTCATCTTCCTCTTTAGCTGCCAAGACATCTCCCTCTGCTGCTTGCCTCCTCCTCATCTTACCCTCTTCCTTGTCCTTTTCATTCCTGTCCCTTTTCTCTGCCTCTGCTCTTTTGAATATTTAGATTCTCTAGTCTTCCTTTGATCTCCCATCAACTCCTTTCCAGCCTGTGCTTCCTTCAATATCTGTCTGCCTCTCTAACAGTTTCCTGAGTCTACCGTTCTCTTACTACCTTTTTCCTCTCACATTTCTTTCAGAGAGATACATAATGAAAAATTTAAACCCATACTTCAACTTTTATAGATTTTTTCTCTAAAGACTTTTTATTATTTAAAACATTTTTATTTTAAATATAATTTCATTATATTCTTCTGTTTCTTAGAGTCTTCCAGAGATTCCTCTGTCTTCTCCACCCTAACCCAACCTTGTTTCTTCATCGCATCAAAACCATTAAAACAATAAAATAACCCAAAACAAAAACAAAATAAAACCACCTGAAAAGAATCACAAAAGCAAAACAAACAAATTAAAACACCAACTATAACCAATTAAAACCACACACACATACACATACACATCTAAACTGTGGTCAACACTTCCTGAATATGAGGCCTGTCCTGAGTGGTTGATATAACTAGTACAACTAATATAACTAATATTGATTTTCTCTCTACCAACTATCTAAAAGATAGTTCAGTTGTTAACTTTTAACCCAGAGGCTAGGGTTTTCAGTCATTCATGCACTCATTTTAAAAACATTTAACACAATAAGAGATATTTGTGGTAATTTAAAAAGAAAAGGTTTTTTTTATCCAAACTAGTGCGGTACCTGGAGACACATGGCATCTGTGAAATATTTTCATCTCAGTCAACAGTGTCTCATCAGCTCCATCTTACATCACACTGCTGATGGCTCTCTGAGCCTGCAGCAGCCTCTCTAGCCATCTAGTTCCCAAGGCAGGTTACCACCACGCAGGCATACACACATCCCAATTCCCATGTGGGCCCAGTGTGTCCTGCCACCATGCACTCCCCTCTTTTTGAACTCAATTGTTGCCAAATGAGAGAACACACCACACAACCCAACTCCTCTGATCCAGTTGATAAGATATAATTGCCATCTAAACAGCCAGAATCCTGCACAATATCCATCCCTTAAGAATAGTCATAACCTGTAAATGTGCAGAGAGAAATCTAACATGCCTCCATGTTCTCTCAGCGTCTCCCCACTTTGCTCCAGTCTCTTCTCTCTTCTCTTAAAACTTTTCTCCTCCCATCCTTTCTTTTGCTTTGTCCAATGACATGCCTCGTTCTATCCTTACCTGCCTTCACCTGTATAATGATAGAGAATGAAAAAACAAAACAAAAACTATCACATCAAAGTTAAGGACAAATCAACAGAAGAAAAAGAGCCCAAGAGAAGGCACACAAGTCAGAGACCTTCTTGTTTCACACCTCAAGAATCCTGTAAAAACACAACCTGGAAGCCATAATAAAATAGAGACCCATGCAGGTTTTGTTGTTCATCTCTATGTGTTTTGTAGAGTTTCATTACACAAAGTTCACCATCCAAAGATGCAGGCTCTGTAGAGTTCATCTGAGCTTTGCTCATTTTAGTTGAGGGTCTTTTTTTTCTTGGTGTTGTCCATCCCAACTCTAGCTCTTAAAGACTTTCTACTTGTCTTCTGAAGTTTTCTGAGCTTGAGAGGAGGGATTTGATAGAAGTATCCCAACTAGGACTGAATATTCCAAGATCACCCAATCAATTCTCTGCATAAGTTCTGGCTTTGAATGTCTATATTTTGTTCCCATCTGGCACCAAAGGCTTTTTCTGATGATGGTTGAATGAGGCTGCTAATCTGTGACTAGAGCAGAATATCATTAGGAGTCATTTTATTACATAGTTTTTCTGTCTTTTAGATCAGTATCATTTGGTTTTTGCTCTAGATCCCTGGGGCCATTCATCTCACCATCTGGGTTATCCGTGCCAGTTTTAGATATGGGTTCTAACTTGTAGAGTGAGCCTTAAGTCAAATCAGTTATTGGTTGGTTACACCCACAAGCTTTGTGCCACCATTGTTTAACATATCTTGTAGTAACACCTTGTAGATAAAGTTTTTACGGCTGGCTTTCTAGATTATATTTCTCTGCAGACAGTGTAGAGGAATATCCTGTAAAGATGTTGGACATAGAATTGAAGGCCTTATGTAGGTACCAACTGATGTCTCAATCTTAAATGAGTTGTGTACATGTTGTCTCAGCAATTTTCTCAACTACACATCCCACAAAGGCATAATATCCAAAATATATAAAGAACTCCTAAAAAAAAAAAAAAAGAAAACACCAATTAAAATAAACAGCAGCAGCTCTCTGCAGGGCCCAGACTGGGAGAGAGACCTCTCCGCCTGGTCAGGTGGGCACTCCTGAGGCTGCAGCAGAGCCGGAAGAGACCACTACACACTGCTCCACCCCTGCCCACATCCCTGGCCCAAGAGGAAACTGTACAAGGCCTCCACAGGTTCCTGTGGGGAGGGCCAGGAGCGGCAGGACCCCTGCCTGAGACACCGCTGGAACCTGGTAAACAGACCAGATGAACAGTTCTCTGCACCCAAATCCAGGTGGGAGGGGAGGCTAAACCTTCAGAGAGGCAGACACGCCTGAACCAGAAGAGACTGCTCTGCACACATTACTGGATTCCAGAGGAAAGCAAACCAAAATCCATCTGGAACCTGATGCACGGAGATTCCCAAAAGGGGCGGCTTAGATCTTCCTGGTTGCTGCATGAGAGCCAGGGCAGCACCTCGGACTAACTTGAGCCTCGGGACCACAGGTAAGACCAACTTTCTGCTGCAAGTGACCTGCCTAGAACTCAAGGCACAGGCCCATGAGAACAGCTGAAGACCTGTAGAGGAAAAACTACACGCCTGAAAACAGAACACTCTGTCCCCTACAACTGACTGAAAGAAAAGAGGAAAACAGGTCTACAGCACTCCTGACACACAGGCCTATAGGACAGTTTAGCCACTGTGTCAGAAATAGCAGAACAAAGTAACTTACTAGAGATAATTTGATGCCAGAGGCAAGCACAGGAACCCGCCAACAGAAACCAAGACTACTTTGGACCATGAACCCAATTCTCCCATCAAAACAAACATGGAATATCCAAACACACTAGAAAAAGCAAGATCTAGGATTCAAAATCCAATTGGACTATGATGCTGGGGACTTCAAGAAAGACATGAAGAACTCCTTAGAGAAACAATAGAAGCCCTGCTAGAGGAGAATACATAAAATGCCTGAAAAATTTTCAGGAAACATAAATAAACAAGTAGAAGCCCATAGAGAGGAGACACAAAAATCCCTGAAAGAATTCCAGGAAAACACAATCAAACAGTTGAAGGAATTAAAAATGGAAATAGAAGCAATCAAGAAAGAACACATGGAAACAACCCTGGATATAGAAAACCAAAAGAAGAGACAAGGAGCTGTAGATACAAGCTTCACCAACAGAATACAAGAGATGGAAGAGAGAAT
>NW_022651319.1:0-4831 GCF_011064425.1 Rattus rattus
GAGGAGGAGGAGAAGAAGAAGAAGAAGAAGAAGAAGAAGAAGAAGAAGAAGAAGAAGAAGAAGAAGAAGAAGAAGAAGAAGAAGAAGAAGAAAACAAAGGTAAGCTCAACACTGTAGATCAGTTTTGCAATGCTGACAATTATTAATTAAGCTAAACTATTTTAAAATGTTCTTTAGAAAAAAAACAAAAATAAATGAAGTGAAGGAGAGAGGAAATAAATTATCCTAAGAAATAGGAGACAGTTCTTCTTAGCCTTAAGTCCCTCCATATCTGAAGACCAAATTCACTGCTGACTAAAGGTTTTCATATATAAATTAAAAGGTTGCAACTATTAAACACATACAGATTCCCCCATCATATTCTCTAGAGAAATACTTAGAACAGCCATTTGTATGGCACTGAGATCTTCAGACACTGTGGTTAATCTGGAGATGACCTGAAGCACAGAGATATGCACATAAGTCCTGTGCAAACACCATATTTTATAGAAGTGACGAGCTTATATGCGACAGTTCTGGAAACAGTCTTTTGTGGCAGTGAGTAATGCTGTGTGGTCTGGGTGACATAAGACTGTCATGGAAGGAAACAATGCCTTGGTTTTAAGATATGAAACCATGGATTGTGATAGATCCTGTGTAAGACACGCTGTGTTGCTGAACAAAGAGGCAGTAGCAGACACCAAAGAAAATTTCAAAGCCAAAAAGGCACCATGAATATAAGAACAATGAATTTATATCAGCCTAGACATTCTTATGAACACTAGTTAGCCACAGAGTAACTAAGCCCAGCAAATAAACCAATGTTTCTCATTCTGTGTTTGTACATTGTTTTCTATTTCTCTCTTTTCCCACTCTTTCCACCCTTGAAATTCTAAGTGTTTTTGTGAAATAGTGTTGTAGTTGTAGTCACTATTTTTAATGTGTTTTGTTAAAGTCTAGTATTCAGAACAGATACATAACAAAATATCGTACAGTATAATACAACATTGGGGAAATATGTTCATAACCATAAATTTCTTCATCTGTAAAATGAGTGGACAATACCTACTTCATAAAATTTTTTGACCAATTCTTATGAATTTAAAAGCCTAATACCTGCTACAAAGCATCACTGAATACTGAGTAATGCTTCCTCATCTCCTTCCCACCTCCCAAGTCATGCTTTTTTGTAAAACAGAAAGTAGAAAATTATTTGAATGATTTTAGAAATCACTATTCCTTCACACTAAGATATAAGGAAATGCATAGACATCCTGCCCTTTTTAAGCTGTTCTGGAAGAGGTTACACTGAGGAGAATAGTCATTGACCACTGAAGAGGCCAGGTGAACTTTAGTTATGTGGAAGTCACTGCTTCAGACATTTTGTTTAGTATCCACAGAATGCTAAGTCATCTCCACTATTCAGACATTATGGCAGTTTCCTCCTCAAACTGATAGGAACCTATGCAATGTCCTCCAAATCCCTTTCTGTGAGCATTCCTCCTGATATGATCTCTATAGGACACTGGACATTTGTGTTCCCCTACATCATAGGCCTGTTCTCCCTTTGTATCTGCAGGTTCAACTTCCTAGAAGACATCTCTCAGATACTGATTCTTGATCCCCTGCATTTTTCATGGCTGAACTCCAGAATCATCTATCAGAATGCCTACCTGTATGCCTCTGTTTGCTGCTGTCTATATTGGCAAAACATCTTTTCATTTAAATGTCTTTCTTGCTGTCATTCAACACCATGCAGTGTATGATGCAGGTGTTTAATGATTGCACAGATACACATTCATAGAAATCCAATAATGAAAAAAATATTCACATTTTATACCTGAATCTCATCATTTCAAGAAATACTGACACATAATAGGGTTGTTGTATATGAATGAATGAATGAATGAATGAATGAATGAATGAAATGAACTCTGTACAAATTCGATCCATCCTACCATCAAAGAAAAGGTTTTGTCCTTTGGTCACAAAGCATGTTCTTTTCTGTTTTTGTTCGTTTATTTACTGAGAGATATAACTACTGGGGTATGAATTTCCCACAGTTTAAGCCATCTAGTCAATGGGTTGCTTCAGTTGGTTCAGGTTGGTTCAGTTCCTTCACTAATGGGTCACACGCCTTATGCCTCAATGGCTTTATTCTACTAATTTTCCTTCAGCTTTCCATTCAAGTTGATGTCTGTAGGAAAATAATCTCAGTGAGGGCAGGCAAATTTTCTAGCCTCTTGATTGGAGATCATGGACAGTAGTGTTGAGGAAACATCATTGCTCTTCTCAACCTGCATTTTCTTACTTCCATTTCAACAAGCCCCACCCCTATTTTGCTAAGTAGAAACACAAGCAGAAGTAAATGGCTTCTTTGTATCACACTGGCTGGCTCACTTGGATCCTCTAGGCACTGTAAAAGCCTCCATTTTCTCCTGACTCTGACTTGAAGGTGAAGCTAACGACTCTTATGACGTTTTCCTGATTTTAACTTTTATAATTTAATAGATCCTAACCAAACATCCTTTAATATTGTTAATCACATTGTTTTCACAATATAGGAATAATGTCACATTGTAAATGTTACAGCATTATTGATGTTCGTAAGCCCAGGTGGGTCTCAGAGTGCAGGGCTATCTCATGACAATTTGATGCATTTTCTACATTTTCATCATCCTCATGTCAGGCTATCCTCTTGAGTATTACCTCAGTCTTGCACATTATTTCTCTAAGATTACTAAACTCTCTGGCAGAAAAGAGGGCTGATTTTCCCTAACACAAAATGCTAGGGGTGCAACTGCAGTAGAGCTGAGCCAGTGTCTGTCCTGTTCCATGTTCTGGAATGGGTGAGCCTTTAGAGCAAATTCACAGTATCTCTAACAGCATCAACCTGCTCATTATTCCTTCATGGTACTTTTAACTAAGGCTGAATAAGAGAAGCCCAGCTCATGAAGATTACTTGAACAAAATGATTTTTCTCTCTGAAGCTGTAGATATCTGCAGGCAAGTTGTCCTACACCATAAACACAAACAGAACCACTGCTTAAAAAGCAACGTGTGTGTGTGTGTGTGTGTGTGTGTGTGTGTGTGTGTCTGTCTGTCTGTCTGTCTCTCTGTCTCTCTGTGTAACTGCAGGTATGTGCATACCACAGTAGGTATAGAGATCAGAGAACAACTTCAGAAAGTGATTCTCTTTGCAGCAAAAGCATTGTAAATTATCAGTTTCCTTCCATGTCGACAAGTCAAACCTGGCCCCCCAATTTTGCACCAGTTGTCAGGTTTGTGCAGCAAGTACTTTTAACCTAACGAGTCATCTCACCATCCCAAAGCAATCGCTTACAATTACAAAATAACAGGGGAGGGTTATATCTAGAATATATGCAAATTCCTAAAGAATAAATAAAGTCACTTTCCTTCGGAGAGAGATAGGAATGATGCTTGCTTATGCCCTGGAGACATAAATGTCTTTACATTGCCATAGACTCTTGATGTGTCCATTGGAGACAAGAGATGGGAACTGTGAACAGTAACAGATTCTAAGTTCTGAGAAGTAACATTAACAAAAGGAAGTCTGCTGTGGACACTCAGCTGTGTGTGTCCACAAATACCCACACTTGCAGCTGACGGTTTCTCTGAAGGTATTAAACTTGGTTTCCATTATGCCCACACAATTTAAACTATTTTATCTTTGAAAGAGAAGATATAACACATGATATACTCTAGATGGTTTTATTTTCTTCTTTTTTTTTTTTTTTTTTTTTTTTTTTTTTTTTTTTTTTTTTTTTTTGAGCCAAGAAAAAAATCTTTATTAGTCAGTTGGTGACTACCCTGGGAACTACGGAAGCCAGAAAGTAAGGTTAGCACATTTGGAGACCATCTCAGAACTGTGGACTTTGATGAATTAGGTCTTTGTTTTGTTGGCAGGTGGGGTTTTCGGACTACATGCTGAGTTTTATGGCCTGAATGGTATTTCCATTATGGAGTCAGTTGTACTAAGGCCTTGGGGCCTCCTCAGATCTGCAGAGCTGTTACAGTTACAAGCACCTGTAGCTGCTGAGCCATCAAAAGTCCTGTGTTACAGGCAGCAAATCATCTCTACAGAGCATGCAGTAAACAGTGCAACATAAATGCTATGCAAATAAGGAGCTGTTTCAGTATCTTGCTTAGAGAATACTGACAAGAAAGTTTCTGCAGATTCCAGTTATTTTTGAACTGAGGTTGATTGAAACCACACAGAATCTGCGGATATGGAGGGCCAGGTGTATACGTAATCATTTTTCTTAATGATTCTTGGGATTAAGGCCAGAACCTTGTACATGTTAACACACAACCTTACTGAAGTAGAATAAGGTACAAAAAGCCAATTATCGGATGCTGACATATTGATCTCTTTAGTTACTTAAAACACTGTTTCTTTCTTTTTTTTTTTTTTTACATTTAGATGTAACTTTTATTTTTTTTTATATTAACTTGAGTATTTCTTATTTACATTTCGAATGATATTCCCTTTCCCGGTTTCTGGGCAAATATCCCCTAATCCCTCCCCCTCCCCTTCCTTATGTGTGTTCCCCTCCCCATCCTCCCCCCATTAACACCCCGCCCTCCCCCCAATAATCACGTTCACTGGGGGTTCAGTCTTAGCAGGACCCAGGCTTCCCCTTCCACTGGTGCTCTTACTAGGATATTCATTGCTACCTATGAGGTCAGAGCCCAGGGTCAGTCCATGTATAGTCTTTAGGTAGTGGCTTAGTCCCTGGAAGCTCTGGTTGCTTGGCATTGTTGTTCATATGGGGTCTCGAGCCCCTTCAAGCTCTTCCAGTTCTTTCTCTGATTCCTTCAACGGGGGTCC
>NW_022651320.1:0-4817 GCF_011064425.1 Rattus rattus
ATTTAGTTGCAACCTTGAAAGTGAAGCAAGACTGAACTTTCTGCTTTGATTCCTCTGTTCCTCTCCCTGCCGTTTCTAAACTCAGTGTTCTGTGAACTGTCTAGTTTCCTGAGTATTTTTCTCCTTTAGAGAGAGGAAGTGTGTGTTCTGCAGGAGGACAGAACCTCCTGTCTTCTCAATTGCACTTAAAAAAAAAAAATTCAGTCCAAAGCTCTCAGAATAAATCACCTATGAAAGAGGGGGAGGATCGCTGGAGGGGAAGAATGGAAAAACACTCAGAGCTGCATAAATATTTTAACTTGCAAATGAATGCAGGTGACCCCTTACTGCCGTCCAGCCGCCATTTATACACAAATAATGCTTTCCCTCATCCTTCCCTCCACACTGGAAAGGGGTTGCTTGACCTTTAAACTCCTCCCCACCAACTAAGGACTCACTTTCCTCATCATGTTTCATTCATTCATTCATTCATTCATTCATCCATCCATTCACTCACCCCTCAGTCATTCATCCATTCACCCATTCATTCATCCTTCTATCCATTCGTTCATTCATTCATTCATTCACTGAAATAGCCTTAGCGAATACCTGTTATGTGCCATTGACTCGGCAAAGCTAATGGAACCCAGAGGTGAATTCGAGAAAGATCTAGAATAAACTTCCCAAAGCTGAAAGTCTAATTTTTTTTTTGAAGAAAAAAAATTACCCAAACCAATCTTTAAACAAACAATGACACAAACAGATGTAAGATCACAGCTCGGAGGGGTTGGGGATTTAACTCAGTGGTAGAGCACTTGCCTAGCAAGCACAAGGCCCTGGGTTCGGTCCCCAGCTCCGAAAAAAAGAAAAAAGAGAAAAAAAAAAAATCACAGCTCGGATAAGTCTCTTCAGGAATAGTACCTGCTGTTATGGGTGTATTCTAGAGATAAAACAAATCCAGCTTCATGGTGGATTTCACGTAAAAGTACGAAATTTGAAGGTGGATGGGAGTTAGTTCACTGAGGAAGGAAACTGGGAAACTTCTGCATCAAGGAATATGTTTTTTTTTTTTTTTTGTTCTTTTTTTCGGAGCTGGGGACCGAACCCAGGGCCTTGCGCTTCCTAGGTAAGCGCTCTACCACTGAGCTAAATCCCCAGCCCCAAGGAATATGTTTTAAGAGTTGAGGTAAGACAGGACGTGGAACTAACGTGGAACTAACGGAGGGCCAGTGTGGCTGGCAACGGAGGTCAAGGGTCGGCTAGTAACAACTGTAGGAGGAGAGGAGCCAGGAAAATGAGCCTAGAGGTCGAAGTGGAACTTCTGTTTTTCTCTTAAAAATTATCGATGATGATCATGATGATGGCGACGACGACCGCAATGGCTTAAGAGGAAGACATTCATGCCTGATCCTGTTAATCTGACCCAGAGCCCATGGTTGGGTGTTCACAGGCCCCAGAGGTGAGGTCACCATTATTATTTTACTAAGTCCACACAGTATCCAACTGCCCTCTACATTCACATCTTTACACCTAGAACAACGTCACTCACGGACCTCATCAGAGAAGTTTCCATCGGTGGTAGAAGGTGCTAAGGTAGAAACTCTAAATTATGGAGACTAATTTCTGTAGCATGCTCAGCCACAAATGAGCCATCTATTCCACAGCCCCTCCCCCCAAAACTCAGGGACCATCCTAAAAGAGGGCCGGAAAGACTGTACGAACCAGAGGCCAGGGACCGCGGGAGCTAACCCGTGTCTTCTGGACCTGACAGGACGGCTGCACTCGGAAATCGCTGCAGCTGTGCGTCAGATGACGCTTGTCGAAAGACATCCAGGAGTTTTATGTAGTGCAGGGGAGCCACGAGGAAGAGGACAGAAATCACAGGAATTTTTTTTCTTTTTTTTTTAGTATGGTTTCTTAATTAAAGATTACCTTGAGACTTTCACGTATGAATTCTGTGTTAACGCCATTCCTCCCACACCTCGCGGATTATCGAAAGTTGGCAGAGAACATTAAAAGAGAAAGCCATGCTCCCTTGACTCCTTCGTGGCTTTCCCTGCCTCTCTGAGTTCACCATAGCATCTCTGAGTCCTTCCTTCCTGCCTCATGTTCCTTGCTTCTCCTGTCCCTGGGTCCGGGGTGCTTGTCTCCTCCTCACCCCAAGTACTTGCTCCTGATTTAAAATTCCATTCTGCTGGTACCTTTTCTTCTTAGACCACGGCTGTAAAACCTCACTCCCAGCACAGATAAATAGGCAAATATTCCTAGGAGGTAAGCCCAGCACCATGACACAATTTAGCTGGTACCTGGTTTCAAGACTATGTGGGACTCTTTGAAATGCTGACCGTGTGGCCTTGATTGTATGATACATTGTTTCTATGGGAAGGCTATTTTTATGAGCCAAATACATATGTTTTAGAGACTTTGTGTAAGTCCATTTGGATGTCATACATTAGCGATTGCCCCTGTACCTTTTATGGTGTTGGCTGAGTGAAGAGCTGACCACCAAAATTAGCCCCAATGGCATGGAATTGTTGTTGTTGTTTTTGTTTTTTGTTTTTTTTTTCAGATTCTGTAACATCAATTAGAAGATTGAATTTCTAGTGTTGTTGAAATAGCCCAGTTTCCCCCCCACCCCTGTTGTTGTTTGTTTTATGACTTGAATTCAATTTCAGCATTTAGTGGAATTTTAGCATTTGTCGTTAAGAGGTAAAGCGTCATTATATATCCTAGGCTGGCCTTGAACTGGAAATTTTCCTGAGTGCCGGGATTTCGGCTGTGAGCCACCATGGTGCAGAATGAAAAACTTTAAGTCATTGTGAACTCTTAATCCCTTTACGGTTCGTTAGTGGCTGCATAACTTCTGTTTGTCCTCTCTCCAGTCTCCTAGCCCATGTTTTACTATAGCTAAACTCTTATCTTTTGCCAGGTAGTGGTGGTGGGTGCCTATTACCAGCACTCCAAGGCAGAGACTGGCAGACTGTAAGTTCAAGGCCAAGGGGGTCTACAGAGAGAGTTCCCGAAGGACAGCCAAGGACTCACAGAGAAATCCCATCTTGAAAACCAACCAACCAACCAACCAACCAACCAACCAACCAACCAACGAACCAATCAAAAAAAACCTCATACCTTTTCTGTTCATGAGAGAATATTTTAAAATCGTGTCCTTCCAGTCTCCAGCCTCCTCACCTTAGGAGTCTGTAGGAGCTAAAAATGCTACTTCTCAGCAGATCCTGAATGTTCAAGACGTTAGGAAAGGGTAGGAAAGAGAGACAAGTCCATGTTCTGATGTCTCACACACTGACAGTGGTACTAAGGCCACAGAACTTTCTATAGCGATGGAAAAGGTCTCTGGTCAATACACTAGCACTTGAAACTGTGGCATTGAAGAATTTCTTATTATTTTATTAATGAATACCTGCAGGAGGCCAGTGAATTGAAAAGTTCCGGTGGGGGAGAGGTGCAGGAGTAGATAGGCATGATGAGATATAAAAGAAGATAAACAGATAGGGCCGGCTAAAATTAACCAAATAGAACAGAAGGGAGTATTCGTAGGGAGAGGAAGGGAATGAACCAGAGGGGACATATATATACATACATATGTATATATATACATATGTATATATATGTATATGTGTGTGTATGAATTATATATATAATATATGAAAATGCAACGATGGAACCCATTAATTTGTATGCTAACTTTAAAAATTAATAAATTTTTATTGCAACAGCAAAAGAGCAAAACCAACCAGTGACATATTTTGGAACTAAGGAAAAAGTTAAATTCCAGATTAATGTCATGTTAACATATGGAAAATGTGGGAGACATGACATTTATACAGTCTTCTAGGGAAATAAGTTTAAATGTGTTAACAAAGCTAAAAGTCACCCAAAGCAGATGACTGGTCATTTTTGAGACTCTTGTCAAACTTTATATATGCTTCCCCCTCTAGATAGCCCATGAAGCCCACAAGTACCACAAGGTTTTTGAAAGCATCAAGCAATCCTGACTCTACCCACACACTAGCGATCATTATTTTATCGCTCTTCTCAACAGGGAGGAAGTTGAGCTTTTAAGGACAAATGGATCCGGCAAGGATTTAAAGCTCCATCAAAGAGATGCATTATAAAATATAATCTAGCAGGAAGAACACTACCCATGACACGAAGTTGGAACGAGGCTGCTCTTGGATTGCATGACTTTGAATACCTTCGTTGTTCCTTCTGGGTCATAGCACGATTAGCTTAAAGCACACTCACAGTCATGGGTTCAAGGCCCATACAGTGAGTTTTCATCACCAAGCCTATCACTCCCCAAACCTTCTGTAGCTGCTGAGATAGATTCACCTTCTTTCTAGATTCTTCGTAGTCACTGTATGTGAGGAGAAGCCGAAGTGATGGCCAGTGTTAGAAAGAGGAAGGCCTGCAAAACATTGGTGACTATCATAGGCCTTTAAGGGCTGGCTCTCAGCTCTTGACCAGAATCTCCAAGCACAAGCAGCCCTGTGCAGGAGCTCGACTGGGCACTTTGTATGTTATTTTGTTGAGTTAACAAGGAATAGAAGAGTTTAATAAAGTCCTTGTTGATGCGTTTGCCTAAAGGAACATTCTCCCAGGTGGATTTTAATTTCGTGTTGACTCTAGTATTGTTTTAGCCATGTTCCCTGTGGCTATGGTCACTCTGGTGGTCTCCCTTTCTTAGACGGTGTCTTTAAACACTCCATTATTATAACATTATTATTATAACATTTCTTTTTCCTTTTTCTTTTCTTTCTTCCTTTCTTTCTTTGATTGGTTTGGTTTGATTTTTTTTCTTTTCTTTTTTTTTTTTTTTT
>NW_022651321.1:0-4834 GCF_011064425.1 Rattus rattus
AGCACGTGTATTTTTTATATGTTGGGGCATCTTTTGGGTATATGCCCAAGAGAGGTATAGCTGGATCCTCAGGCAGTTCAATGTCCAATTTTCTGAGGAACCTCCAGACTGATTTCCAGAATGGTTGTACCAGTCTGCAATCCCACCAACAATGGAGGAGTGTTCCTCTTTCTCCACATCCTCGCCAGCATTTGCTGTCACCTGAGTTTTTGATCTTAGCCATTCTCACTGGTGTGAGGTGAAATCTCAGGGTTGTTTTGATTTGCATTTCCCTTATGACTAAAGATGTTGAACATTTCTTTAGGTGTTTCTCAGCCATTCGGCATTCCTCAGCTGTGAATTCTTTGTTTAGCTCTGAACCCCATTTTTTAATAGGGTTATTTGTCTCCCTGCGGTCTAACTTCTTGAGTTTTTTGTACATTTTGGATATAAGACCTCTATCTGTTGTAGGATTGGTAAAGATCTTTTCCCAATCTGTTGGTTGCCGTTTTGTCCTAACCACAGTGTCCTTTGCCTTACAGAAGCTTTGCAGTTTTAAGAGACCCCATTTGTCAATTCTTGATCTAAGAGCATAAGCCATTGGTGTTTTGTTCAGGAAATTTTCTCCAGAGCACATGTGTTCGAGATGCTTTCCCACTTTTTCTTCTATTAGTTTGAATGTATCTGGTTTGATGTGGAGGTCCTTGATCCACTTGGACTTAAGCTTTGTACAGGGTGATAAGCATTGATCGATCTGCATTCTTCTACATGTTGACCTCCAGTTGAACCAGCACCATTTGCTGACAATGCTATCTTTTTTCCATTGGATGGTTTTGGCTCCTTTGTCAAAAATCAAGTGCCCATAGGTGTGTGGGTTTATTTCTGGGTCTTCAATTCTGTTCCATTGGTCTATCTGTCTGTCTCTGTACCAATACCATGCAGTTTTTATCACTATTGCTCTGTAATACTGCTTGAGTTCAGGGATAGTGATTCCCCCGGAAGTCTTTTTATTGTTGAGGATAGTTTTAGCTATCCTGAGTTTTTTTTTATTCCAGATGAATTTGCAAATTGTTGTGTCTAACTCTATGAAGAATTGGGTTGGAATTTTGATGGGGACTGCATTGAATCTGTAGATCGCTTTTGGTAAAATGGCCATTTTTACTATAGTAATCCTGCCAATCCATGAGCATGGGAGATCGTTCCATCTTCTGAGATCTTCTTCAATTTCTTTCTTCAGAGGCTTGAATTTCTTATCATAGAGATCTTTCACTTGCTTCCTTAATGTCACACCGAGGTAGTTTATATTATTTGGGACTATTATGAAGGGTGTCATTTCCCTAATTTCTTTCTCAGCTTCCTTCTCTTTTGTATAGAGGAAGGCTACTGATTTATTTGAGCTAATTTTATACCCAGCCACTTTGCTGAAAGTGTTTATCAGGTTTAGTAGTTCTCTGGTGGAAATTTTGGGATCACTTAAGTATACAATCATATCATCTGCAAGTAGTCATACTTTGACTTCTTCCTTTCCAATCTGTATCCCTAATGTTTACAGCAATTATTTTAGGAAATGTGAATAGAAATACAAATTTAATGATAAGTCATCATGATATTGACACAATCTGTTTGTATAAAATATTCAGCACATTAAAAGGTTAGGAAAAATTGGAACCACTGGAAATCATTGAAAAACTTGTAAATAATCTCCTCAAATAACCAACAGTGAAGACTTTAGGAATAACTAAAACAGTTGCTTTAAATTCATTTACATATTTCGATAAACACATGAATATTAAAAGTTCTTTCAATCCTTTTATTTATGTAGGACACTTAGAGTTTCCCAGACACTAACTTCAAAGGAATATTTGTCTATTTAACATTGCCAAATAGTTAAACATAGTATACACATTCCTTTCCATGATTGGATCTGGCAAATGATTTCAACTGGAAAAGCTCATACTGAGTGGAATAATCCAAACACGGAAAGACAATATTTAATATTCTCTCTCCTCTGAGGCTCCTAGCTCAACATCTTCAGATATTATTAGTAACCTTTTCTAACTGAAGGGACCAAGAATGTAGAAAGGGGACATTACCACATGGGTTGTGGATAATAGCAAGGCATGGAAAATACAATACGAAGTTTCAAACTCAAATCATCCATGTATATAGTCATGTCACATATAATATAATTGTACATAATATTGCAAGACAAGGATATATGAAAATAAATTTTGTCACTATGCAGCACATATGAGCTAATACCCATGAAGGATACAATCTGATAGTACATATCAATGTAAGAGTAGACTGTTAGTATTTGTAACTGACCTTACCCTTACATTAATACCTGAGTGAAAAGCCAGCAAATAACATGAACAGCAAGCTGGACATATTACAACATTCTTCTGTACTTTTTTTTAATTCGTAAAGTTTTCTGATATAATTTACCTTTGCCTTATTTCATGACCAAAAAAGAATCTCTCCAATACAGCATTCTTTTTCAAAGTAGCTACAGTTTAGTATTACTCTTGGGGTGGTGCTGGCTGAGCCAAGATGTATGTGTCCGTAATCCAACTTTACAATGTGAGTTCTCTCACTACACCTTCATGTGGGTGTTACAAAGATTACCTTTCCACACTGACCCATGTTATCTGTCTCCTATTATGACATCTCTCCAATGGATAATATATAAACATTTGACAAAGTTAAACAGTAATGAATGCCACAGTTCCCTCTATCTTAATTTCCTAGCACACAAGTCCCAGCATATGCTGAAAGAAAATAAGAAGTACAGATTAACAGTTTTCACATGCTGCCAGAGTTAACCTGATCTACACAACCAACAGGGCTTTCCCATCAATCCAACTCTCATGTCATACCATAAGAAATTCTCTAGAATTTATTTGATCATTCAGTAGAAAAACAGTAAAAACAGGTATCTACCTGTATTGTTGCCCTGAAATGATTCTGGTGGAAGAAATTGATCCCCAATTGCGGTACACAAGTTGGCTTTCCTGGTCTGTACCCCATAAAAGTTTCCAAGAGGAAAGGCAGAAATAAATTTACTCAGAGTGATACTCAACCTCATGATTTTCTGCCCCTCCTCTTGACCAAACCGAAAACAGGAAATTGCTTTATGAAAGCTGACTCTGAGAGAAAGGAAAGAAGAAATATATTGTGCCAAATGCTGTCTCCTATTATGACATCTCTCCGATGGATTACATATAAACATTTGACAAAGTTAAACAGTAATGAATGCAACAGTTCCCTCTATCTTAATTTCCTAGCACATCAGTCCCAGCATACTCTGAAAGAATTATCCATTGATATTTGAAGACTGAGATGTAAACTGTAGAGAGGGCAAAACCAGAATCCTCAGAAACACTGCTAGAATAAAGAAGGACTGAGGCTTGAAATGTCTTTTTTTACTAAAAACATTGGGGGTTTTGTTTTGTTTTCTTTTTTATTATTATCTTTAATCTTTTTTCCAGTACAGTCATTAACCACTCCCATTCCTTGCTCCAACATTTCCTCATACAATTCCTCTTCCCTGCAACCCCCTGTCTTCAAGAGGATGACCCTACCAGGCCTCCCCATTCCCTGGGGCTGCAAGTCTCTCAAGGGTTAGGTCCATCTTCTGTCACTGAGGACAGACCAGGCAATCCTCTGCAGTCTGTAAATTGTGGTCTTTATGTAGGTGAGGGCAGGCACAAGATAAGGCAAGGCCTGTGAGTGGACAGTGAAAAAGTAAGGAAGGGACAGTTTTCTGAGGTGGGAGAGAGGAAAAGAGAAAGGAGATGAACCATGATGAAGGCAGAGAAGGACTACACAGATCTGTGTGGCTTTAAATGTACAAGTAGTTATGAATTTTATTAAGGGATGGATTATTACAGGACAATTTTTCTTATCTAAATGGGCAGTTTAAATCATTATCAATTTGTTGTGAGTTTATTATGTGGACATTTTGTGGATTGAGAATTTAAGATATAAATCTGATTGCTAAATTACAAGGTTATTGAGTTTTGATTTTAACGGGTAACTGGAAGTTGTGACTATAACCTCAGGGGATGGATGCTGGGAATGTGAGTAGAGTCTGAAACAAGACAGTTGCAAGAGGGCGACTGCTGCTGGGCTCAGAGAGTACCAGGTAGCAGCATAGGATGGAGATTGAGAGCTTAGTCGGTGAGACAGTGAAATGCTTTGCTGACTGAGATGAAAATACCCCTCAGATGCCATGGGGCTCACAAGAGCCAGCAATAGCACAGGATGGTAGAGATTCTTTTATTAATATTTACCACAACATCTATGTGTCAGGAGCTTCAGACCAGATAGTATCTGCTTCCTAGTTGGTGGTTAGGTGTCTGAGAGATCTCAGGTTCCAGGTTAGTTGAGACTGCTGGTCTTGCTATGGGGATGCCTGCCTCATGAACTTCTTCCAGCTTTTCCATGATTCAACAACAGGAGTCATTGCATTTATGTTTTATTCTTTTAGAAAATTCCATGTTTTTTTTAACAATGAAATGTGTCCTTTCTAATGGACAAACTAACTTACTTTCCATATTTTGCTAAAAAATCTAAATCCTGATGGTTTCTCAATTTTATAAAAATTTGTTCAAGGCAGACAAGGTGGCTCACAACCATAATCTAGAACTTGAGAGACTGACCTAGTAGAACCAGACATCTGGACAACCGTTTGCTATATAGCACAGCCAAGTACTGCCCTGGCTACCTGAGGCCCTGGTTTAAAGAATGAAAACAAAACAAAGCAAAACTTAGAAAAAAATTACTTATTTTTCAGTCTTGAAAGTTCTGCTGTAAAACGGCTTTTAAGTCCTCACTTCTTCCTTTCTCCTAC
>NW_022651322.1:0-4471 GCF_011064425.1 Rattus rattus
GAGACACAGGAACCCTATGAATCTCTTCAAAGGAAGGTAGTCTGTTCTGGATACTTTTCCTTACATAGCTAAGGACTATACTTTGTCTTTTGCTGTTCATAGAAGCAATTTCATTCTGTCCATGATCATGGGTATGGCTGAGAGAGACAGGACATTGAGGACATCGTACCCACGACCAAATAAATAAATACAGTTAGCTGAGTGTGGCGGTATAGAGCTGTAATGCCAGCATTCCAGAAGTGAAGCAGGAGCATTATGATTTCAAGGCCTCCAGGGCTATGTGGTGATCATCAGCTGTGAGGGAGAGATCGAGAGTCTCTAGCTACCATTATCTTCTAAGTAGCCAGCCCATCCATTGTTGTAGAATCATACAGTCCCACGGCAGGCAATTTCACCTCTCTTCTCCTTTGGCTTGACTTTGAGGTATGAGTGGTTCTGCAGGGGCCCATGAGGCAGACCCTGTTACGTCCAGAATCCCTTCCAGTTCAATTCTGATTCGTTTGCTATCTCAGCCGATGAACTGACTCTCATCGGACTGTGCTGTTTGCTGCCTCTCGAGCACCCAGTATCCCTTGGTTCCCCTGTGCTTCTACTGCACAGGCCTAGGTCACTTGGAGACTGACCGCCTGTAGCCAGGTGTATGTATTGCCTGTAGATGATACTGTCTTCTGCAGTAGATGCTCCCTGTCTTCCAACTCAGCAGAATTCATCACTCTCCTTTGGCAACTCTGATAGCTTGGAAACACAGTATACACCACGTTACATGCATGACTTGAATAGTGCTAACCTTTTTGAATTTTTCTCTATCCAGAGTATGCTTTTGTCTTCCAGGGGATTTTTACGAAACCTTAATACCAAAGCATGATATATGAAATTACAATGGTTTAGTATTAATGACAGAAGTATGCAAATGGACACAAGCTTACACTTATGGTCAGTCCTTACGATCTACTTGGTTTTCAGCACAGCAGTTTTGTTTATCTTTGCATCCTAACTACCTAGCCCATGTCCCATGTAAGAAGTTAGATCGAATCATTGCGAAGCAGGCAGAGAAGATAAGCTTATTGTCATTTTTCAGATTTGAAATTGGAACCTTCCCCTAGGTACCTGGTAATAAAATAATTGTGTGTGTATACCCATGTAAAGGCCAGAGGTTGATGGTGTGTGTGTGTGTGTGTGTGTGTGTGTGTGTGTGTGTGTGTGTGTGTTTAGAGGCCAGAGACTGGATAATTGCTCTCCTTTACTTTTTTGAGATAATGAAACTTTACATTTGGCCAGACTGGTCAGCCAAGCCCAAGGATTCTGTTGCTTTGGCACTTGGCCTTTTACATGGGTTCTAGGGTCCAAGTCGAGGTCCCTGTGTTCACTCCACAAACACTTTACCAACTCAGCTCTTTCCCTAGTCCTTACATGGTATGATCATAGAACCATTCATCTGAACAATGGAACTTTCACAGTTACATGGGGACTTGGATTAGAATGCAGCTTGTGGAAAGGTAGGATTTCTCAGTATTGTCTGAGACCAACCCGTCACACACTGGCTGGGAGAAAACTCTGTGATCGAATCTCACAAATGTAACATCAAAGAGAGACAGGCAAAGAAGCCGGGCGATTAGTGGGAATGGTCGAGCTATAACCACTAATCTTTCAGAGATGATAGTGAGTGTGATGAGCAGACATCCCCCACCACCTGGGTAACAGACAAAAATGGAGAAATTCTTAAAAATGTACAGCCTGCCGTGACTGAGTCATGAAGACCCAGAAAAGCCTATAAAGACCCACGGTTCGTTTTCTTTTAATGACCCAATGAACCAGCCTCTTAAAAAAAAAAAAAAACATTTTGTTTGATGTGTGTCGTATGTGTGTGTGTGTGTGTATGTGTGTGTGCATGTGTGTATGTGTGTGTGCATGTGTGTATGTGTGTGTACATATGTGTATGTATGTGCATATGTGTGTACATATGTGTATGTATGTGCGTATGTGTGTGTATATGTGTATATGTGTGTATGTGTCTGTGCATGTGTGTGTGTGAGTGTGTATGTGAGTGTGTGTGAGTGTGTGTATGTGTGTGTATGTGTGTGTATGTGTGTGTATGTGCATGTGTGTATGTGTGTGTGTGCGTGTATGTGTATGTGTGTGTGTGCGTGTATGTATGTGTGTGTGTATGTGTGTGTGTGCATATGTGTGTGTATGTGTATGTGCATGTATGTGTATGTTTCTGTGTATGTGTGTGTGTGCATTTTGTGTTATGTGTGTATATGTGTGTGTGTGCATGTGTGTGTGTGTGTGTGTGTGTGTGTGTGTGTGTGCATGATATGTTTTTTTTACCCACAGAGGCCAGAAAGGGTGTTGATCCCCTGAAGCTAGAGTTAGAGGAGATGGGGGTCACTTGAAATAGGGACTGGGAACAAAACTTAGTCCCCAGCAAGTGCAGTGCACACTCTTAACTGCTGAGCCATCTCTTCGACCCCAAGAATGTAAGTCTGAACCGAAGTCTAACTTCTTTACAAAGAAAGGCCCAAGGCCGAATGACTTCACTGGTGAATTCCTTCAAACATTTAAATGAGATTAGCACCTAAGGCTGGAGGGATGGCTCAGAAATCAAGGGCATGATCTGCAAAGAAAGAGTTCTCTTCCAACACCAACTCCAGCAGCTCCCAGCGGCCTGTGACCAGCACTGTGGGATCTACAGAGACTTTAAGTGTTAACCTCGAAAAGATTACAAAAGTATTAATTACAGAGAAGACCTCCAGAATCAGAACTTCTCCGGGTAGCATCGGGAGACATTGACTAAAGAAGACCCCCTTCCAAGTTTTTCTTGAGAATTGGATTCTGGAAACCTTCCTAACGACATGGGATTATCTGTTTCCAATGCCTAAGAATTCTTCAGTTCTGCCCTTACCATAACTACTCCTTGGTAAAGATGTATCTGATCTGAGTCGTTCATCTCCTGTGAGGAAAATATATACAGGTAAGAAAGCCATGCCATAGGAATGTATAGTCTTACATTTCCTATTTAAGGTAGTCTTCTAATATGGACTCTCTAGTGACATGCAGAAGTAACTTCATTGAGGCCACCGAAAATATGGCAGGTGCTAGGACCCAACAGACCTCAGCCACTCCAGGTGGAGGTGAACCATCTCTTGGGTGTGGTGCACTTCTAGACTGGCGCAGACGAGCCAGTTCTTCCACATGTGCGCTGCTCTGACTGGATTGCAGCTCTCTCTAAATCATCTCCCGGATTTCAGCAGCCTCCATACCCACTCCATAACCCGCAAGCATGTTCCTCGCAAAGGCCATCCTGGAAGGTGCAGATCGGGGTCTCGGAGGGGCTCTTGGAGGCCTTCTTGGAGGAGGTGGTCAGGCAGGAGCAGGCAGGGGCAACATCGGAGGGATCATCGGAGGAATTGTTAATTTTATCAGTGAGGCCGCTGCAGCTCAGTACACCCCAGAGCCGCCTCCCCCACAGCGGCATTTCACTGTTGTGGAGGCCTCAGAAAGTGACGAAGTCAGGCGTTTCCGGCAGCAATTTACACAGCTGGCTGGACCCGACATGGAGGTGGGTGCCGCTGACCTGATGAACATTCTCAACAAGGTCCTTTCTAAGCACAAGGAGCTGAAGACGGACGGTTTCAACCTTGACACCTGCAGGAGCATCGTGTCTGTCATGGACAGTGACACGACCGGGAAACTGGGCTTTGAGGAATTTAAGTACCTGTGGAACAACATCAAGAAATGGCAGTGTGTTTTTAAGCAGTATGACAGCGACCATTCTGGCTTCCTCAGGAGCTCCCAGCTACACGGGGCCATGCAGGCAGCAGGCTTCCAGCTAAATGAGCAGCTTTACCTAATGATTGTCCGTCGGTATGCTGACGAAGACGGCAGCATGGACTTTAACAACTTTATCAGCTGCTTGGTTCGCCTGGATGCCATGTTTCGAGCTTTCAAGACTCTGGATCGGGATAGGGATGGGCTGATTCGGGTTTCCATCAGGGAATGGCTGCAGCTGACCATGTATTCCTGAAATGGAGACAGAGAGGTAGAGACCCTCCCTGGAGGACAGGACTGCAGAAAGCCTTGTCATATGGACCACAGCTCTTATCTGACCCTGGTGGGCTCTTTTATAATGCTGCATATTATATTCCTGATTGTAGTCTACCCTTCACTGATTAATTAAAACTAGCTTTCCACAAAAAGTGTTTTGAGTGGTTTGTAGATCAAGTTTGTGGAGCGAGGACGGGTAGAGCCATGGGCAGGTGTTGGGTAGCTTTGAAAGGTTATTCCGTATTGGTGGATGGGTTAGCATTACGTACAATCATGGAGCAAGTCAGGAAAGCATCAGAAGGAAGACACTTTTGCCCTTCAGAGGCTGAGAAGGGAAGTCTTTCCTACTGATGGTTTCCCATTCAATCCCATGTTATGAAGAGGTGCATTTTCCAGAGAACTTGCTTTACTGTATGGAAATGGATCA
>NW_022651323.1:0-4785 GCF_011064425.1 Rattus rattus
AATGTAGGGCAGAAGAAACTACTTAAGAGAGTACTACATTGTGATGTACTATTCAAGTATAATGTAAACAAACTTCTAAATAGCTGAATTTCTGAGTGTTCCCTTTTATAAAATGAAAATGACAATTCATAATCTCTTCCTTTATTTCAGCTCTTTCTGTCTCTATCTTTCCTATCATTTTGACACATGACAAATAATCCTAAGGGAAACTTATCTCTTTTTGTTTTTTTCCCCTTCACAAAATGGAAGTTTACAATATCTGTTGGAAATATTGCTTTTGCTCACTTTTGGATATCTATAATAAAAATAGAATATAAATATTAGTTTCACTTTTTCATTTCTCTGCATATTCATAATGAATATAAAGAATATGCTTGGACAAAAAGTTTATGTAATAATTTTAATTTTTCTCAGTAATTTTCAAGATTTGTTTTCATGTGTTTTGTGTGTGTGTGTGTGTGTGTGTGTGTGTGTGTGTGTATGTGTTTGGATGGATTTGTGTATGTAAAGTACAATGTTCACAGAGGACAAAAGAGAGCATCAGATCCCCAGGAACACACCTGAAAAACAAGATTTGGATTTAAAATCACATCTCATGATGATGATAGAGGACTTTAAGAAGGACATAAATAACTCCCTTAAAGAAATACAGGAAAATACAGCTAAACAAGTAGAAGCCCTTAAAAAAGAAACACAAAAATCCCTCAAAGAATTAGAGAAAAGCCCAGAGTCCGGGAGTCAAAGCCGGTTGTCAACCTAGTCCTGTCCTGTAGTCACCTGCCTCTTCTTTTTTGCTTCCAATAGGACAGATGCCGCTGTGTCTTTCGCCAAGGACTTCTTGGCTGGTGGAGTGGCCAGGGCCATCTCCAAGATGGCGGTAGCACCCATCGAGCGGGTCAAGCTGCTGCTGCACATCCAGCACGCCAGCAAGCAAATCACTGCAGATAAGCATACAAGGGCATCACAGACTGTGTGGTTCCCCACAAGGGAACCCCAAGGAGCAGAGAGTCCTGTCCTTCTGGCGTGGCAACCTGGCCAATGTCATCAGATACTTCCCCACCCAGGCTCTCAACTTTGCCTTCAAAGATAAATACAATCAGATCTTTTTGGGTGGTATGGACAAGAGGATCCAGTTTTGGCGGTACTTTGCAGGGAACCTGGCATCAGGTGGTGCTGCTGGGGCCACATCCTTGTGCTTTGTGTACCCTCTTGATTTTGCCCGTACCCGTCTAGCAGCTGATGTGGGCAAAGCTGGAGCTGAAAGGGAATTCAAAGGCTTTGGTGACTGCCTGGTTAAGATCTACAAATCTGATGGGATTAATGGCCTGTACCACAGCTTTAATGTGTCAGTACAGGGCATTATCATCTACCGAGCCACCTACTTCGGTATCTATGACACTGCAAAGGGAATGCTCCCAGATCCCAAGAATACTCACATCTTCATCAGCTGGATGATTGCACAGTCTGTCACTGCTGTTGCTGGCCTGACTTCAAATCCTTTTGACACAGTTAGCCGTCGTATGAAGATGCAGTCTGGATGCAAAGGAATCGATATCATGTATACAGGCACGCTTGACTGCTGGCGGAAGACCGCTCGAGACGAAGGAAGCAAGGACTTTTTCAAGGGTGCATGGTCCAACGTTCTCAGAGGCATGGGTGGTGCCTTTGTGCTTGTCTTGTATGATGAGATCAAGAAGTACACATAATTATGTCCTAGGTGTTCTCCCCGAGAACAGGCATGTTGTATAATAGACCATATTCTTGAACATTCTGGACAGATTCTCTGGGCTTGTCTGTTTTATCAATGGCAACTATTTACCAGTTGAAAAGTGGGAAGCAATAATATTCATCTGACCAGTTTTCTCTTAAAGCCATTTCCATAATGACAATAATGATGCGACTCGATTATAATTTTTATTTCAGTCACTCCTGATAATAAAAAATTGAAGAAATAAAAATATCCAAAACCAACAAAAAAAAAAGAATTACAGAAAAACACAGCCAAACAGGAGAAGGAAATGAACATAACCATCCAATATCTAAAGATGGAAGTAGAAACAATAAAGAAATCACAAAGAGAGACAACCCTGGAGATAGAAAACCTACAAAAGAGATCAAGAGTCATAGATGCAAGCATCACCAACAGAATAAAATAGATAGAAAAGAGAATCTCAGGGTCAGAAGATACAATAGAAAACATTGACACAACCGTCAAAGAAAACATAAAATGCAAAAAGCTCCAAACCCAAAACATCCAGGAAATCAGGACACAATAAGAAGATCAAACCTAAGGATAACAGGTATAGAAGAGAGCGAAGATTCCCAATGTAAAGGGCCAAGAAATACCTTCAACAAAATTATAGAAGAAAACTTCCCTAACCCAAAGAAAGAGATGTCCATAAACATACAAGAAGCCTAAAAACTCTAACTAGATTGGACCAGAAAAGAAATTCCTCACATAACATAATAGTCAAAACACCAAATGCACAGAACAAAAAAAGAATATTAGAAGCAGTAAGGGTAAAATGTCAAATAATGTATTAAGGCAGGCCTATCAGAATTACACCAGCCTTCTCATCAGAGACTGTGAGAGCCAGAAGATTCTGGGCAGTTATCATACAGACCCTAAGGGAACACAAATGCCAGGCTACTATACCCAGCAAAACTCTCAATTACCATGGACTGAGAAACTAAGGTATTCCATGGTAAAACCAAATTTACACAATATCTTTACACATGGGCACTGAGAAAAATTTTCTGAACAGAACACCAATGACTTATGCTCTAAGATCAAGAATCAACAAATGGGACTTCAGTAAATTTCAAAATTTCTATAAGGCAAAGAACCATGTTATTAGGGCAAAACAGCAACCAACAGACTGGAAAAAAAAACTTTACCAATCTTACATCAGATAGAGGACTAATACCCAATATATACAACAAACTGAAGATGTTAGACTCCAGAGAAACAAATATCCTTATTAAAAATGTGATACAGAGCTAAACAAGGAATTCTCAGCTTGAGAATATTGAATGGCTGAAGTATCTAAAAAATGTTCAACATCCTTAGTCATCAAATAAATCAAAACAACTCTGAAATTCTACCTCACCAGTCAGAAGGCTAAGATCAAAAAACTCAGGTAAAATGCTGTCCTAGAGGATGTGGAAAAGGGGAAACATTCTCCATTGTTGTATGGAGTTTTACCAAGCTGGCCCAACCTCTGAAGGTCAGTCTGGAGGTTCCTCAGAAAATGAAGACACCACTACCTGAGGACCAGTTATACCTCTTCTGGGCGCATATACCCAAATAATGCTCCAGCATACAGAAAAGAAACATGCTCCACTATGTTATTCAGCCTTATTTATAATAGCTGAAGTTGGAAAAAACACAGATGCCCTTCATCACAGGATGTATATAGAAAATGTGGTACATCACATAATGGTAGGTACTACTCAGTATCAAAAACAATAGTTTCTGTGAAAATTCTAGGCAAATGGATGGATCTAAAAATATCATACTGAGTGAGGTAACCCAATGCAAAAATATAACATAATTATTTTTCTCGATAAATGGATATTAATAAAAGGTCATATTACTGAATACAATCCACAGACCATGTAACTCAAGAAAAGTGACCAAGTGTGGATGCTTCAGTATTGTTGAAGGGAACAAAAAGCTTCACAGAGATACAGAGACAAAGTTTGGGCAAATTCAGAGAGAAAGGCTATCCAGAGACTGTCCCACTGGGAATCAACATAAACATATAACAGCAAACGGAACTAATGTGAAATTTGTGATGCAAGAAGTGCATACTGGCAGAACACAGATTTAGCTGTCCTCCTGAGAGGTTCTGCCCAAAACTGCATGACAAAATACAGAGGTGAAGCTACCAACCAACCATTGAACTGAGGGCAATTCCTCCTGGAGAGTTAGAAAGGATTGAAGTAGCTGAAGATGTTTGCAACATGTAGGAACAGCAATAACAATCAACCAGAGCTCCTAGGGACTAAACCACTACCCAAAGAGTACACATGGACAGACCCATAGCTCCAGCTGCATATGTAGCAGAGGATTGCCTTTTTGGACACCAATGAGAGTAGAAGCCCTTGGTCCTGCCAAGGCTGGACCCCCCACTGTAGGAGAATATCAGGGCATGGAGGTGTGAAGGTTTGGGTGGAGAACACACTCATAGAAGAAGGGGGAGAGTATAAAGAGTTTATGAATGGGAAGCTGGGAAAGTGGATAACATTTGAAATGTAAATAAAAAATATCCAATAAAATAGGAAAAAGGATCAAAACTAAGAATAATTGGAATAGAAGAGAACAAAGATTCCCTGCTCAAAGTACCAGAAAATATCTTCAACACAATCATTGAAGAAAAATTACCCAACCTAAAGCAAGTGATGGCCATTAAAGTATAAGAAGCCTACAGAACACTAAATAGACCCAACCAGAAACAAAAATCCTCCAATCACAAAATCATCAAAACACTAAATGCAAAGAGCAAAGAAATAATAATAAGAAATGTAAGGAAAAATGCAAATAAACATATAAAGGCAGACCTATCAGAAATACACCAGATTTCTCAACAGACTCTATAAGCCAGAAGTTCCTGGATGGATGTCATGCAAACCCTAATAGAGCACAAATGCCAACCCAGGATACTATATGTAGCACTCTCACCACTCAAAGATGGAGAAATCAAAATATTCCATGAGAAAAACAAATTTAAACTATATATATATATATATATATATATATATATATATATATATATATATATA
>NW_022651324.1:0-4709 GCF_011064425.1 Rattus rattus
GAACATAAATGCTATGTTCTATTACACATTAAAGGGAAATTACAAGTTATCCTCTGCAAAAAAAAATTCTTTAAATTAAATGCTTAACTGTTTAAAAATGCAAAATAACAGAATTGACAGCAGAAAACCTATGTTGGCTATAGAAGATTAATAAGTAATTAAGCACATTTGTTATATATATTCACATGTGAATATATACATATATGTAAACACTTTATCTAGTGCAAATGAAGAATACATGCTGATCAAAAGAAAGGGGCAGCCAAGTTAAAAAGTTATGCAGAGACGTTAATCAGCCCTGAACTAAATTCTGTTGAACTATGGTAGTCGAAGCCTTGAGAACAGTTAACATTACCCATGCTGACTACTGGCTGGTTTTATGTCAATTTGGCACAAGCTAGAGTCATCAGAGAGCAGGGAGCCTCCCAAGATACAATCCACATGAAGCTCAAGAAGGACAACCAAAGTGTGGATGCTTCAGTCCTTCTTAAAAGGGGGAATAAAAATATTCATAGGAGGAGATATGGAGACAAAGTTTGGGGCAGAGACAGAAGGAAATGCCATCCAGAGACTGCTCAACCTGGGGATCCAGCCCATATACATACAGCCACCAAACCTAGACAATATTGATGAAGCCAAGAAGTGCATGCTGACAGGAACCTGATCTAGCTGTCTCCTGAGAGGCTTTGCCAGAGCCTGACAAATACAGAGGCCGGTGCTTGCAGCCAACCATTGAACTGAGAACAGGGTCCCCATTGGAGAAGTTAAAAAAAGAATTGAAGGAGCAGAAGGTGTTTGCAACCCTGTAAGAACAACACCACCAACCAACCAGAGCTCCAGGGACTAAGCCACCACCCAAAGACTACACATGGACAGACCCATGGCTCCAGCTGCACATGTAGCAGAGGATGGCCTTGTTGGGCACCAATGGAAGGAGAAGCCCTTGGTCCTGCCAAGGCTGGGACCCCTAGTGTAGGGGAATGTCAGGGCAGGGAGGCAAGGAGGAGCTAGGTGGGTTGGTGGGTAAACACCCTCATAGAAGAAGGAGAGGGGATGGGATGGGGTTATGGATGGGAAACCAGGAAAGGGGATAACATTTAAAATGTATATTAAAAATATCCAATTAAAAATTAATTAAAAAAAAGAAAATGTCTCTATAAGATCATGCTGTAGACAAACCTGTAGGTCATTTTCTTAGTGATTGATGTAGGAGGGCCCAATCTATTGTGAGTAGTGCCTCCTGTGCTTGTGGTTGGTCCTGGGTTCGATAAAACAGCAAGCTGAGCAAGCCACGAGGAGCAAGCCAGTGAGCAGCACCCCTCCATGTCCTCTGCATCAATGCCTGCCTTCGGTTTCTGCCCTCACTGCTTTTGATGATGAACTGATATATGGACCTGTGAGTATATAAACCCTTCCCTCCCAAAGTTGCTTCTGGGCATGGTATTTTATCACAGCAATAGTAACCTGAACTAAGACACTGTCCAAAACACAAGGACTCCACAGTTGAGTACAGTAAAGACAGGACTTGTCTCACCTCTGACTGCTTGCTCCCCATGAGCAATGGACTTACCATAAGCCTCCTTTATATGTAAAGTGGTTGAAAATAGCATCCCACCCAGGCCCAAGAGTTGATGGAACTTGCTGTACAGACTAGGTAAGTACCAAAAGAAACCTTCTAGTGCTCATTAGAGGATGTCTGTCCCCTGCTTGCTGCTCCTCATGGGCAAGCATGGAGCTTCACATGTATGCATCCAGCCACACACCAGGAAGAGATGGGTGGCACTTTCTCCCCTGTGCTTTTGCTATACAGGGGAGAAAGCACCTGCTACCAAGGCCAACGTGTCATATGTTTGCATGCAAGTGCATGTGTGCGTGCACACATATACACACATCCCACAGCAGAGATTCTGATACAAGCCTAGCCTTAAAGGGATCCTTGGCTAGACCAACCAACAGCCCATGATATTCAGGGATAGGACAAGAGGGTACCAGCCTTCCTACATTCAGGACCCTACTACCTGTCTGCAAATATTCCAGCAAGTTCAGCTCTGCTTCGCAAGCTATTGTCCCACCATCTCATGCCTCTTCTGCTTGTATAGGAAGATCATAAGGGCAGGCTGTAGATATACCTAAATCATGGTGCTTGCCTGGCAAACATAGGCCCTGGAATTTACACACTAGAATCTGAAGAGTCACATATTTCTGACCTAGGATTGGTAACAAACCACAAAGCACTCAAAATTTCCCGCTGCAGCCAGCCTCCTTGAAGTTCTTCTGAAGGTCACCATGGGATTTTGAACCTCGGGCCCTTTGTATCTGCTTTGCCAGATAGTCTATCTCACTCCCTGCTACGATTTGGATGTGGCTTTTCCTTGTGCATTGAAAGCTTGTTTCTAAGCATGGTGATTGGGGGATGGAGGGGCCCTTAAAAACATGTGACCTAGTAGAAGGTGATGGACATCTTGGGTCTGTCACTCTTGAAAGAACTTAAGGTAGTGCTTACGGCATCTTGGTGACTTTGGCGTTATCCTACAGCAAGCCTGGCCCTCTACACCCTGGCTCTCTGCCATGCTGTTGTGGTGCCTGATATCTGAAGCCACATTGTCTAGACCAGATACAAGCTATTAATAGTTCCATGCTTTCAAACTCCCAGGACTGTGAATCATTTCATTCGCATTTAAGAGTCCCTTCAGAAAGTTCCAGTTAACCCCATTCATATAGCTAGTGGTGGATCCTGGCTGCTGTTTGTAAGTACAATTATCAATTCTTCTCGGTGTGGCCCAAAGGATAAGAGTTAGGTAGCCTCCACCTGTACGTCATGGTGGCATGGACTCATTTGGCTTATGTTAGACATGTTGGCCAAGCTCTGAGTTGACACCAAAAATTGAGCATCAAGAAGTGCAAACCCCTGGGCCAGCCAAGGTTATAACCACCTCAGACCCCTGGGCCAGCCAAGGTTATAACCACCTCATGAAGTACCTGTACCACGTACAAACTTGGCATCCCAAACCGCAAACAAATCAATCTTTCTAAGTATGAATTAATCCACTCCAACAGCCTGTGCAGAATGATTGATAAATGGAAATGACAATTTCTTAATTTTTGTAGGAAATACACTAGATCTAGAACCCAGTACCATAAGTGGGCATACCACATCATCATGAAAGCCAAATGCAGGCTGCTCTATCAGCAAACAGAAAGCAGGAGGCTTCTCAGAACATTTACAGCAAACCAATAAGACCTGATGTCATTCTCCATGTCAGAGAATACTCCCTTTCAGTCATGGAATAGCCCACTACAGGCAATTTAATGAACCTAGCACAATACTAGATAGTTAAGACTAGATGGCGTCTTCTGATCTCTTCATGCGTGTATGCCTATGGCTATTAACAAATCAAGGGTCTTCCTTTATTGCTGTCCATTTTATTATTTTATTTTATTTTTGAGATAGACTCACCAAACAGGAAGCTCACTGATTCATGTACATTGATTGGCCAGTGACCTACAAGGATCTGCCTTTCTCTGCCTCCTAGAACTAGGATTAGAGACACACACTGCTATGCCTGGCTGGAGGACTGGGGATCTGAACCTGAGTCCCCATGCTTGCAGAACAAGCACTTTACTCAGTCATGCACGTCCCCAGGCCCCTAACTCTCTCCTTAAAGACACTTCATATGAACTGAGTGGGATACACACTTAAAGACCAAACCAGGTTGACTGCAGAGAGTTCAGGGTAACCCAGCACTGGGGTGGGGTAGGAGTCGTCACAAAGGTCTGTGCAATTATTCCTTCAGAATTAAATACCACCAAGTTACCAAGGACATATTTTTCACTAATTTAAATTTGTGGTTTCAAGGATACTGGGTTTTAGCAGCAAAATATTTACATAATACATGTTAATTACTCAAAATAACTAATGACATGCCCCTCTTGATGCCTCCTAGAATAAGCTATAGAGAGTGATGCTTTTTTTTTTTTGTATGTCTCTAAATCTTAGAAGAAATGTGTCCTAAGTAGGGGAAAATACAATACAAACTGATGCCTGATACCATATGACATAATATTAAGAAATGAGGAAGCCATGACTAGGGAAGAAGGAGAATGGCTGAAGCACAGGGAGGAAAGCTTCTAAGGACTTAGCTGGATGCGGTGTTAGACACGCACAAAGGAAGTGAGACGGTCCCAACGTTTTACTTCAGAGGGCAGAAAAAGGAGCTCGAGAAAGACAATAATCTAGAATGAAAAGGGAGGAATGATCTAGAATGAAATGGAAGGACATGCACAGTTCTAAAATCTATAACTAACGAGAGTATTTAAGTTCCTATTAGGTGGCAGGCACTGCACTGAGCCTTGTGGAGCCCATGGCAAATAAGGCTTCGAGGACGTTATTCTCTGTTCAGAAGAGAGAAGTGCAATCATAGAGGCAATGACTGGCAAATACTATTTCAGAAGAAAATTAAGACACTGGTACAGAATGAATGGAGCCAACAGGGTGGCTGATTATTACCTTGATGAGGTAGGTGTCAAAAGCCCCTGAGACCAGAGCAATAAAATCGAGGTATCTTAGCTTAACAATTAAGGATACTTGCTGATCGCATGAAAACCTGAGTCAAGCCCCATACGACTTAGTAGGAAGACAGAACTGACTCACAAGTCATTCTATGACCTCCACGCCACTCATTGTGGCATGGGCATCCCCCCTTAGGCGC
>NW_022651325.1:0-4752 GCF_011064425.1 Rattus rattus
TGCTCAGGGAAAGGTGGTACTTAAGTCCCCTCCATCCACCATCTCAATTGCCGCATATATGGGACAAGGAGAGTCAACTGGTGTTACTGCCCTTTCAGTCACCTAGGCATGGATGCCATTTCCCCAGTAAGAAGTCTTAAGAAAGACTGCTATTCTCAAGAGACAAGCATAAAGGACCTATAGAACACTGACAGTCATCTTGTGTGTGTGTGTGTGTGTGTGTGTGTGTGTGTGTGTGTGTGTGTGTGTGTGTGTGTGTGTGTGCGCTAAAGGGAGGGAACTGGAAATGTTCTAACCCATATATACTGGGACTGTTCGCATACTTCAGACAGGCACAGGCAAAGTCTTTCTGAATAAGACACCTCTATATTTTGCCCATTTGATATAATCAGGTTTTGTGCAGGTCACAGTTGCTGAGAGATCACGATGGTAACAGCCATGTCATATTCAGAAGACAGCATTTCACAGCCTACCCCACCCCCAAGTTCTGCTCTTACATTTTTTCCAGCTCAGTTTCTAGAATGTCTATGAGCCTGAGGGTGTGGGAGTAAGGATGTGCCATGTAGGGCTCGAACCTGCCTTTTCTCAGCACTGGAGCAGTTGTGAAATCTCCCATGGACCCAGCCTGCCATGTTACAGTTCTGACTAAGCTCCCAGATCTAAAACGTTTAGAGGATTTGGACACTGTGGTCTTCAGCAATATAATAATAACAGGCCTGCACACCGAAACTGGGAAAGAAGCACACTTCAGATAGGCAAAGGTATCCGAGCAAGGCTCTGATAGGCCAAGAAAATAAGGACAACACCAACGAATGGGATCTCATGAAGAAAAGTTTGCACAGCAAAGGAATTGTGTTGTGAATGAATAAACAGCTCAGAAAGCCTGTGCTAGCTATTCACCTGGACAGATTAGTGTCTGCAATACAGAGCAAACAACAATCAACTCTAAATATTAATAAAACAAACGGTTCACTAAAATGGGTAATGGAACAGAATAGAGACTTCACAAAAGAAGTGTAAATGGCTCAAACTCTTTAGAAAATGAATGCCTGTGTTTCACCTGAGTATGGTGCCATAAGGCTTGCTTATGCCACATTCACAAACACGTGAGTGTTGAATGACAATATCAAAGTCATAGATGACAAAATTTCATTTAGTTCATTATATCTTATGGAAAACAATGTCATAGCACTCATTAACCAAAATGTCATTGTTAGAACATGAATGTATCTGTTGTAATTTGTTCGTCTTTTATTGAGAAATGTAAGGTTGTAATTTGTATTAATCTACCTTACCATTATGTAAATAACCCAGGCAGTCAATAGAGAGAGGAAAGTTCTTTCTGGCTTATGGTTTGGAAGTTGTAGTGTGATTGTTGACTGCCTTGGGGCCTGTTGTAAAACCTTGTGAGACAAATAGGAAAACCAGTTATCATAAGCCAGGCTGCAAACAGAGGAAAATAGACTAGTATCTCAGAATTCATCCCAAAGTTGGTGAGTCAATGGCCTAATAATTTCCTCCTTCTTAAAGGGTCCATACCTAGCTGCTCAAAGTTGCAAATGTAATGCACCAAGCCTTTTACAGTTATACAAATGACAGATTAACCTTTGATTGTCTACCAAGGCTGTTTACTCTTATATCTTTGATACCAATCACGGGATGATGGTTTATGACATCCCATTCTTGGGTCCTTTCTCGTTAATTGTTTCTTTGGTTGTGTGAAGCTTCCTATTCTGATTAATCATGAATGTACTTTTATGAACTATATTAGTCATTTTTTCTTTTTGTAATAAAATATTGAACTTTATTTAACCCATAATTTTGAAGGGTTAAAAATACATCAATTTAGTCGCTAACGGTTCAAGTCTTTTGGACTTAAAATAAATTATTTTAAAATTGTGTGTGTGTGTGTGTGTGTGTCTGTGTGTGTGTGTGTGTGTGTGTGTGTGTGTGTGTGCAAGCATGCATGTGAACATGTGCATTAGATCCCCCAGAGTGGTAGTTACAGGTGTGGAGCCACCTATGCTATGAATGTTAAGAAAGTATTTATTGCTTTTGCTTTCAGGTCTTTGCCTGCATGTGTGTCTGTGCACCATGTCATGTAGTGCCCTGTAGATACCATGTGTGCTGGCAAAACAAACATGGTTCTCTGCAAGAACAACAAGTGTTTTAATGTTTCGCTATCTTGCTACCTTTATAGACCCTAGTGCAACCATGTCTGAAGGCCTGTGACACATGGAATCATGGTGGATATTCAATTTAAGTCTTTAATCTATTTCAAAGTTATTTATTTATTTATTTATTTATTTATTTATTTATTTATTTATTTATTTGGAAAATTCAAAATATATTCCTTTTGTGGTTATACAACTTTTTTTTTTTTATTCCTTCTTCCTTCATATCCTTGTGTTGTTGAGAGACAGGGCCTCATGTATACTGGCTGGAGTCTCTGCAAACACAATGGCCAACAGAATAATGAGATCTGCAAGAAGTCAATTTGGTTCAACAGGACTCGTAGTTGGTGTTGATTCAAACTTAGTCTTGACCTTGCATTTTATTTTTGGTATATTTAAACATAGCACAATTTGGTGAAAAGTCTCCTAGTGGTAAATGACTCAATCCCGTGTGCACAACAGAGCTCAAGACTTTATTATGCTGCATTGCTTTCTAAAGTACATGAAACATCTTCTATAAAGATCTTCTATAAAGGGTCTTCAGATTAACTGAGAAAAAGAAGCTCAAGATAATGATCTGGGGAATACTCTAGTAATTGAGAAAATCAAGCTTTTGATAAAGGACTGAGGGAGGATCCAGTGTGGTCTCAGCCATATAGATAACTCAAAGGTCATCAGGCTATTAACCACATCCACTTCCAGCCTTCTGGGCAGGAAGTAGGTTGTATATCTCTCCCTTAGACCGGACACTCCTGTATGTTTAACATTCCTCATTTCCTGAATGCTTATCTGTGAGCATAAGGACCTTTGTGCTTATTAGAGTGTATCAGGTTGCTTCCAATTTGATACAGAGCTAAGGGTGCCATTGAACTAGAGTTCAGTCTAAGTGTTTGGATTACAGGTGTGTTCACCACACCTGTCTAGGGCATCTAGTTGTCTTAAAACTACACATTGAAGAGATTGATCTTTTGACAAAAGTATTAAGACTATTTTTGACAATTGTCAAAATCAATTGACCACAAATGTGTAAATTTGTTTCTAAGCTCTATTGTGCTGGTCTATGTGTCTATATTTATATTAGCATTTTAATATTTTGATTACTGAAACTTTGTAGACTACTGCAAAATCAGGAGGAGAAATTCCTTTAACTGATGATGGATTCCAAATTTGCTATTCCCAAATCATCTGTGATCACCATGGAAATCCCTCCGCGCCAAGGGCAAACATCAAGAATTTGGAAACTACTGTGTACCAACTAGTACTCAGTGGTTTGCTGATAATACGCTCCTTAAAAGATCCATCAAATGTCCTTGTTTCAGCAGTAGCCCCAATTCTTAAGGACCCTTCATTTTTCATCTGAACTTCTACTAGTCCTTTAACTTTAACTTGTTTCTGATATATAATATGTGCCTGAAAAATAGGTCCTTGGGCAGTTGTTACTAACATCAGTTCTTGCTGTCAAGTACAAAGGCTCAACTGCTCTCTTAATTTTTTACAGGCAATCTGTGAAATTCCAGCTCACTAAATAATCTTCACGGTTGTGCAGGGAAGTGTGTGCTGTCAGCTCTGAGTTCTTTGCCTCCCTGATAACGTGAGGCCTGGTTGCCAAGATCTATTCCTACAGTAGCTATTCTGTGCTGCTATTAAATTGGAGATGTATAAATCCGAGTTTTGGCTATTGTTTCAATTTGGTAAAAAACAAACACACCAAAACAGAAATCTTAAAATTTAACATCTTAACATTTTTATGTGTTTATTTGAATTCTATTAGCTACATGGATCTTGCATATGCAATAGACTTCTAGGACATTATTTTATTTGCCAAACTGGAAACCTTGTCTCCATTGAACTTGAGTGACTCCTCATGCCTTCCTCCCTAACACCAAAGCAAATATCTTTATTTTTCTTTGACTCATGATTGAAATATTTATATGGTAAACTGTTTTTGTTAATAACTGTTTTAACTTCACAACATTGTCCCTCAAAACTTCATTCTTTTCTTACATAGTTTTTTTAAATTTATATTTGCATGTGCAAATGTATGTATGTGGTATGTTGTGTGTGTTGTGTGTGTGTGCGTGTGTGTGTGTGTGTGTGTGTGTGTGTGTGTGTGCTATTTGTGTACTTAGGCAGAAAACTATAGTGCTAAGTTGGTTGTCTATGGAAAGAAAATTGGAGTGGAAGGCTTACTTTTGCATGCTAAATTCTATACCTTTTGAATATGTGTTTCAGTATACAAATAAAAATAAATGACTTTTTAATTGGAGAAAGAAATCTAGATATTTAAGAAAGAAACTTTATCTCTGGACGTTCTGCCCTATTGGAGTTCTATATCCATTCCCTTAAAATATCTTCTTTTCAAATTATTCCTTTGTCTAATAATGACAAAAGCTTTATTACCATTTAAAAACGAATGCTAGCCCGGCCCGCAGCAGCTCTCTGCTCCCAGAACCCGTGGGAGAGATACCTTACCGCCTGGTCAGGTGGGCACTCCTGAGGCTGCAGAGCGGAAGAGACCACCAACACTGCCCACCCCTGCCCACATCCCTGACCCAAGAGGAAACTGTACAAGGCCTCT
>NW_022651326.1:0-4784 GCF_011064425.1 Rattus rattus
AAAATTAGTTTTCTCCAATAAAGTCTCACTGGAGTAGATGGTCAACACAAAGCAAAATCAGTGGTATTTTTGTAGACTTGTTTCATATAAGTTTGGTATTCTTTGCCTTATTGGTTGTCTGTGTGGATATTTGGTTACTGATTTGGTAGTGTTCTCTGTTCTCTCTCTCTCTCTCTCTCTCTCTCTCTCTCTCTCTCTCGTGTGTGTGTGTGTGTGTGTGTGTGTGTGTGTGTGTGTGTGAGTGTATGTGTGTGCGTTTGTATTTTAAGTAGAGAGAGAAAGAACTGTTATGGGACTGGGTAAGAGACAGGTGGGAAGAATCTGGGAGGGATATGGTAAGCAAAAAGTGTGATCATTATATAAAAACATTTTTCTATTAAACATAATATTTTTAAATTAATTATTTATTTACACCCCAAATGTTGCCCCCATCCTGGTCCCCCCTCCCAGAGTTCTTCACTCTATGCATCCCTCCTCCCCTTTGCCTCTGAGAGGTGCTCCCCACACCCTCAGCATCCCCCTTCGCTGAGGTATCAAGTCTCTACAGGATTACGTGCATCATCTCCACTGAGGCCAGACAGGGCAGTCCCCTTCGACATATGTTCTGGGGGTCTCACCAACCCACGTGTGCTTAGTTTCTGGGAGCTCTCAAGGGGATCAGGATAATTGATAATGTTGTTCTTCCTATGGGACTGCCATCCCCTTCAACTCCTTTAATATTTCCTCAAATTCTTCCATGGGGTCCTAGTCCAATGGTTGTCTGTGAGTATCTTCATCCGTCTCAGTCAGCTACTGGTAAAGCCTCACAGAGGACAGTCATGTTGGGCTCCTATCTATAAGCACAACATGGGCTCAGCAAAAGTGTGAGAGTTTGGTGCTGGCCCATGAGATGGATCACAAGTTGGGCCCGTCACTGTTTGTCTTTTCTTCAGTCTGTGCTCCATTTTGGTCCCTGCATTTCTTTTAGACAAGAACAATTCTGGGTCAAAATTTTTGAAGGTGGGTTGGTGTCCCAATCCCACAACTGGGGGCCTTGTCTAACTCCTAGAGGTGGTCTCTTTAGGTTCCATTTCCCTACTGTTGGGCCTTTAGGCTAATATCAACCCCATCAAGTCCTGGGAGCCTCTCACATCCCAGGTCTCTGGGACTTTCTAGACATGGGAGGCAGAGGGAGGGAGGGATCTTGGTAGGCGAGGGGAGGAAGAGGAGAAAGGAGGGGGATAATTAGGTATGGAGAGAGACAGGAGAGAAGCCCAGAGGGCCAGGAGAATGAATGGAAATATGCAGCTGCCCTGGGTGAGGAGTAGTGAGTGGGGGAACACATAATCCTTTTTTAAAAGACTAAAATTGTAGGTGGTGTCCTGGTTACTTCGATCAGTCTTCTTAAGTTCATGGTTCAAAAAATGGAAACCGATGCTTTAGATGGATGAGATTGCTCAATGGGTAAAGACTCTCCAGTGGATGTGGTAACTGCTCCAGCACTCGGACCCACATGACGGAAGCAGACCCACATGACGGAAGCAGACCCACATGACGGAAGCAGACCCACATGACGGAAGCAGACCTGACCCACATGACGGAAGCTGACCCACATGACGGAAGCAGACCCACATGATGGAAAAGGCAACTCCCACAGGTCATCCTCTGCTCTCCAAACACCTGCCATAGCATGTAAACACGTGCTCACAAGTTCAATAATTCTCTATTTACATAAAAGTATTAAGGAAAGATAAGATATTTTTAAATTATAAGTCATTGCATTAGGTAAGATTTGTTTGTTTGGTTTTGCTATTATTTTATTATTGTACTCTTTTGTTTTGTTTTGTTTTTGTTTTTCAAGTTATATCTGCAAACTCAGTGGTATAAAGACCTGATCTTAGAGGTAAGTAGGTAGATTTTATTCCGTGCCTCACTTCTAACTTCATGAACAGTTTCTCATCTTGTTACATGTGATTGAGTTGAATGGATAACATTCACCTCGGTTCCTACAGCACTTGTGTAAATTGGAGATTATTAGAACCCACAAATAATATCTAATATGGAAAACAAATACTGGAGATCTACAACTTCTTGATTATTATGGTGTTATCCTCACCATAATCCAAGAGTTACCAGAGACTACTAAACATTTACTGTGCTCTATCTAGACTCTGAAGCACAAAATTAGCATGAGATCCTCTCAATAGCATGGACACAGTACTGTTACTATTCCTGTTTTACACAGATGAGGAGAGGTGCACAAAGCACGCAGCCCCCAGCTGCTTGCTATCTGAAATCTGCCAGTCTGACAGAAGGATCCATCCTCTGAGGAGTTTCACTTTGCTGCCTCCTGTCTTGCCAAATGAGCTGCTTCTAAGCATATTCAGTGAAACGCTGGGTCAAACAGCAAGATTAGGACCTAGAAATTTAAAAAGTAATTTTCCTGAGGATTCATATGGAGAGCGAACATATCCTTCTAGCCCATGTACTTTCTGGCAATGCATGCTTGCAGTCGGTGCCAAGAAGAGCTGAGGCTACCGGAACCAATGAGTTAGAAAGTATAAGTGCTACTCTGTCCCTTGGAGGCTTCCTGGGACACTGTGGAGAATGGTGATGAGGGCCCTGCAGCCTCCAGCCAATGGCCGGATAAGCAGCAGGAGCATTGCCACTGCCCGGTACCTGGTCAGGTCAGATTCACTCAGGGTGACTGCGGAAGTCAGCTGCAGATCACAGTGTTGCTGAAGAAATGGGCTTCCAGAGGCGATCACCCTATAGGACGCCATCCTGTACTTCTGTCTAACTCAAGTTGTTGACGAGCTGTGGGTGAAGGGGCAGGGTTCCAAATGCAAGGGCTTGGTTGGTGTGATAAACACTGGTCAGACCTGAATCTCTTTCCTCCTGCACGCGGAAGCTTATGTGAACACACAGAATCCTGTAGCCTTTAGCACTTACTATATGAGCTTCAGTCTGCAGATTAGCCCTCCACCATTATCTTTAAGAGTCCATATGAACAAGTTCAATTAGATCCAAATCTTCTCACATTATAGCAGGAAATGCCAGCATTAGTCTGTGAAAGAAGGGGAAGAGCTGTTATATACTTATATGTAATTTCAAATGTTAGAGAAGGGGAAGTAATTGCACACAAAAAAAACGGATTTTAAGTTTTTGGTTAAACCATTTGTGGGTTGAAATTTCTTTATTGACAGAGATAATTGAGAACTTAAAGGCACTCAAAACTCTCGATCATGAATTTTATGTAATCATTTCTTCTATTAACCCTTGTAGTAAAGAGGTATATTTGTGGACTGCATTCTCAACAAAACATAGAAAAAAAAATTCACAGATAACTTTGTAAACATTTTATATCTATTACTTTCTTCTGTGTTTGTATTTGCTGTTTCTATAGTTACTTATCATAAAAACGTAATGACTATTTTTATCAAGCCATGGAGAAAATTACCTAAATCCCTTTGACAGAGCCTAGAATGTCATACAGATATTCTTATATGAAGGTCAAGATACCTTCTTCCAGAGGAGACCTGAAAATGAAAATGGAATTCTCCTGCAAGGTTAAATGAACGGTTCAATGAAAAGCATTTCACTGTTACAGCGACTTAAAAGTAGCCATGCCTGGGCGAAGGACTTTGTTTTGCTTTCTGCATAGTGCATACATTTTACATTTTGTGGAAATTCCATAAATATTTGATGCATATATCTGTCAATCTAGAAAAGCCAACAAATCATAGAGAGACTCTCCAGAGAATAATGACATTTCTTTGACTCCAACATCACAATGGTACCGTGCGTAAGATAGGCGCTGTCATTCTAAAATGGAAGCGACAATTGCTCTGCAGATGTCCTTGTAGGAGCTCCTTTGTGCAAGACTGCAGATGCCTCTGAGAAAGCTTGTAGGTGAACCTTCCATGACAGTTTCCACCAGGATATCCTGGGCAAGAACTCGACTTCACAACCTTCAGTGTTTGGGTGCCCTTTGTGAGTGTTTTGTCCCAAGCAACTCTCATGCTGACAACTTTGACATTCCTTTTCTAAGTTGACCAAATGAACGGCTGTATAGATGACAAAATTAGACGCCAAAATGAATGTTCGCGTGGTAATAAGAAGTAGGATGGTTTTGTTTTTGTTGTTTTACCTTTTTGTAGTGGTGTTTCAAATGTTCTATAGTAGCTGTATACTAAAATAAAACTTTATTGAGAAAGTAATACCCAAGTATGTTATTAGTGCATATTGGATGCTCCTAGTAAATTTGATTGCTCTTTTTAAACCAAACACAAAAGAGGGCATAATGGACTTTAGCAGTAGGCAAATTTTACAAAAAGGCAGAAGTCAGAAGTGATCCCTGACAATACAGAGGGGGTTCACCTCGGTGTGTTTAACTTCTGTTTATTTTTTGCTTCTTCATCGAGTGAGAAATGGGCAGGCATCTTCGCTGTCTGGAAACTGAGATGTTTGTTCATTATTTTTTGTATGAGTGAAACTTCAACACAGTTTACCTTGGGGAGGGCGGCAATGGGGGAAGGATGGGGAGGGGAACACCCATAAAGATGTGGAGGGGGAGGGATTAGGGGGATGTTGCCCCGGAAACTGGGAAAGGGAATAACACTAAAAATGTAAATAAGAATTACTCAAGTTAAAAAATAAATAAATTAATTTAAAAAAATAAACATCAGAAATAAACTGGGAAAGGGAGTAACATTTGAAATGCAAATAAAAAATATTCAATAAAAAAAAGAAAAGAAAAAAAACTAAAAAAAAAAAAAAAAAAAAAAAAAAAAAAAAAAAAAAAA
>NW_022651327.1:0-4819 GCF_011064425.1 Rattus rattus
ATCCATCGTTGCAGTCTCTGGGTAAGGGAAGCCAGTAGCTCTTGGCAGTGATTATGGAGTGGGGCACAAGATATATTGAGCTAGAAAACGCTTTGCCACACAGAAGTTAATTGGGATCACAGAAAATGGTTCGTCGTAGCCATTTATTGTACTTTAATAGACTCGGGCAGGACAACGGGAAACAAAAGGGCTTCGGCAGTGGTGCTGTTTGAAGTATGGTGAGAAGCCGCTCGCAGACGTCTTGTTTGTCTCAGAGTTCCTGCAGGAAGTGGAAGGCGGTGGGTGCTCAGGCGGAATGCAGGGCGTGCTAATAGAGGAAATACAATGAAAGCTGATGCAAGGTAGACTTTGGTGAGATCCTTCCTCTGAACAAACCCATCTACTGTTCTCAGTAATGTTTACCATGGATATTTAAGACAGTGGGAGAAAAACGGTCTAACCTGGTGAGGTGAGGTCTTCGGGCTTTGCGGTCTCTGGCGCCCCTGGGTCCAGCCATTCTTTATCCCTTTTGCTTCTGTGAGGCTGACTGCAGGGACTTTATTTATGTGTTTTCTTCTTTATGCAGGCTTCCATGCAGCCAAGATGGTCTTGAACTGCTGTGATCTGAGGATGACCATGAACTTTGTGTAGGTCAGAGGTCAAAGGTCAACCTCAGGTGTTCCTGAGAAGCCCTCAAGATTTTTTGCTTGTTTGTTTGTTTGTTTGTTTGTTTGTTTTTTGACAGGGTCTCACAAAACGAAGTTCAAGCTGGCCTCAAACAGGCTATGTAGTTATTTTATTTTTATTTTTTTTTTATGGGTATGCATGTTTTGCCTTCATGTATGTCCATGAATCTTGGGCTTCTGTGTCGTGGCTTCAGAGGTCAGAAGGGGGAGCCGGATCTCCTGGGACTGGAGTTGCAAATGGTTGTGAGTTGCCATGTGGGTGCTGGGAATGAACCCTGGTCCTCTGGAAGAGCAGCCAGCGCTCTTGACCATTGAGCCATCTCTCCAGCCCTCAGACCTTCAACTTGATCCTCTCTCTAATCTCTCTTCCAAGCACTGGGAGTGCAAACCTGTATCATCACTCCGGGTTTTAGGTGCTGTGCCCTGGGGAACCAACCCAGGGCTTCATCCTACTAGCAGGTACTTTTCCAACCCCACCCCGACCCCCACTTTCTTTTTCTGAGACAAAGTCTCTCAGCTGGACTTGGGCCTTTCTCATTAAGAGCCTCAGGGATCCGTCTGGTTCTGCTTCTCTCTCTCTGGGATTATAAACGTGTACGACCAAACTGGCTTTTTATGTAGTTCTTGCTATCCTGTGTGAGCCCTCATGCTTCTAGACCAAGGACTTTATTGAGAAAGCTGTCTCCCCAGAACAATGACCTTCAATTGCAGATCCTCCTGTCTCAATCCCTACCCTGGGTTACATACAGGCCGTTCTGGGTGAAGTTTTTGTCATGCTGGTTGGGGTTTGAACCTAAGGCTTCCTGAACAGGAGCAGAGCTCTCTTCTCAACAGAGGCCCTGGCATTTCATTCCTCTGCACAGAGGAGAACGCACCTGTCTCTCCCATCCTATACGAGGGGTTAATGGTCACACCCACTCAGAAATCGTAAGCCTTCAAAAGTATTTCCCAGGCTGGGGAGAACCTGGACTGGGTAGATTGCCTAGGCACCGCTAAGTGTGATGGGCAGGGATGTCAAGGGATTTCTGAAAGGCACGCGGTGAGTAGAGGGCAAGGAAGACCGTTTCTGCATATTTTCACGAGTTAGGGTCTCCTTTAGACATTTGAGACGCCAGTCCCGCAGACCACGCAAGGTCTAAGCCAGGGGTGCAGAGAACTCCAGGACAATTGCCACTGGGCAGGCAAAGCCAATCCTCCAGTCACATTGCAGAGCAGGAAGCGGCCACTAGAGGTCGCAGAACTACGGTCTGAAGGGAAGAAACCTGAGAGGGCAGGTGAAGCGCGCAAGGGCGCAGGATGAACAAGGTTGCTCGGGGACAGACTGCTGGACAGTGACTGAAGCCAAGGAGGCTCCCTCTGGACACACTTTCTTGTCCCGGTGAAACCACAGTGCACTCAAGCGTATTGAAATGACCCGAAGAGAATCCAACACTTAATTATTAGCTTTTCAGATTTCTTCTGCTCCACGCTGCCAAAAAGGGAGTGTGGTTGGGCATGGTTCCACAAGACACCTGGATTCCAAGCAGGACTAAGCTGGGGACTGCTGTAGGGTGTTATTAACATCTCCGGAAGAAGGCGTTGCTAGATATACAGAGGCCACTTCATAATGACAAAAGATTAAGGTTACAGGAAAGAAGTAATGTATATATACATCAACAGAGACTTGATGCGCTTCCAAGAGAAATGACAGGAACATTAAGTAGACAAGTCCATCTTCTTAGGGAAATACTTTGAATACACTTTTCTTAATCATTGGCAAAGTATTAAAAACCAACGGGACATGGAAGATTCCAACAGTTCCACAGACACTAGCAATGCATCAATTCAATGCATTAGAAAATCCTGTATCCAGGGCTGGAGAGATGACTCAGTGGTCAAAACTGCTTGATGCTCTTTCAGAGGACGGCCTTCCCGTCCTGACATCTGTGCCAGGCAATTCGCTTTAGGGTTTGATTATAGAGCTCTAAAATCCATCTCAGTAAGTTTCAAAGACCACATTCTAACTATGGTGTAATGAATTATAAATGCCAAACGACAGAAAGGCAAAACTTTCCTGTTTATACAGCAGAGAGCACACTTCTAAATACCATGTAGCCTTAAGTCAGAAAGCACGCAGGGCATAATTGTGCCTTTGATCCCAAAACCTAGGAGGCAGAGACAACTGGATCTGTGTCAGGTCAAGGTCAGCCTGGGCTACATAGCAAATTCAGGACAGCTATGGCTACAAGCTTCCAAGAGTTGTGTGTGTGTGTGTGTGTGTGTGTGTGTGTGTGTGTGTGTTTGTGTGTGTGTGCATTTGTGTGTATGTGTTTGTGTGTGTGTGTGTGTAGAATTATTAAAATTAGAAAACGTGATACACAGAATAATGTGGATCATCAAGATGTCAAGATGCAGCCAAAGAATATTTGTGAGAACTTTTAGTCTTTTTTTGTTTGTTTTGTTTTTTTCGGAGCTGGGCACCGAACCCAGGGCCTTGCGCTTGCTAGGCAAGCGCTCTACCACTGAGCTAAATCCCCAACCCCTGAGAACTTTTAGTCTTAAAAAGGGAAGTTATAATTTGAGTTAGAAGATAAAGAGCTATGCTGTGGTTTGAATGAGAATGACCCCCTCCCCCATAGGCCCATATAGTTGGGGGTCTAGTCCTTAACAGGTGGACTATTTAGGGAATGAGGTATAGCCTTGTTGTATGTCACTGGGGAGGGGCTTTGAGATTTCAAAAGTTCATGCCAGGCCCAGTCTCTCCTTTTCCCTGTCTCAGTCTGTCTGTCTGTCTGTCTGCTTGTAACTTGTGGGTCATGATGTAAAGCTCTCTGCTACTGGTCCAGGACATGCCTGTCTGCTCCCTGCATGATGATAATGGCCTAACCCTCTGAAACTGTAAGTCAGCCCCAAGTTAAATGCATTCTTTTAAAAGAGCTGCCTTGGTCGTGGTGTCTCTTCGCAGCATGCAACAGTGACTAAGACAATGAAGAAGCAATAGACAACATGAAAAAATATGGACCCTGGAATTTCTGGCAGTGTTTTATAAAAGGAAATCTTCAACAGGCAGATATTAGTGAAGTCCCAAAGCATCAAAGACAAAATGAAAACCTTAGGACCTACAGCCCAGCAGAGAACAGGTTTGTGCTGTCAGTGACAGGGTCAAATACAAAAATAGCCAGATGTGGTCGTTCATGCCTATGAGCCTAGCACTCTCTGGAAGCTGAGGCAGGAGGATTGCCTGGGCTGCAGGGTGAGACCATGACTCAAAAAACCAAACCAAACCAAACCAAACCAAACCAAGCCAAACACCAAAACAAAACTAAGAAACAAAATAACCAAGAGAACCAAAAATAGAAGTCAGAAATGAACAGATTGGAGTAATACATTCAAACTGATGCAGGAAGGTATCTGGCCATCTAAAGTCGCTTTCCTAGCTGACCTGCTTTAGAGAAGACTGGTGTGGTGACATAAGCTAAATCCAGCACTGCGGAGGCTGAGGCAGGAGGAGAGCCATGATTTGAGACCATCCTGGGATAACAATAGAGACCTTGACTTTAAAAACCAAAATCGAATCACAGACAAGTTTAATAAATATGCATTGATTTTGTTTTGTTTTGTTTTACCAGTAGATTCTCTCTGAAGGAATTTCTAAAAGTCACATTGCGAGAAGGCAGAAGAACGGCCTCAGAAGATGTTAAGGTGAGACGCGGTGGAGTGGAACCACTGTGCAGAAGCCCCATCTCGTTTCCCAGGGGTGTGTGCTGAGACAACCCACTGAGGGTGTCAGAAGTCCTGGCCACACCTTCCTTTGCACATACTATGTGTTTCCTTCTGAAAGAGCGTACCCCTAAATGGGGATCCGCGTCTCTCGCTCCGGTCGCGGGGTGGGGTGCCCCCAGGGATCACGAGTAGCCGTCTTGATGTAACAGCAAGAGGTAGCTTTATTAGCGGGATCCCGGGTCGATACGTATCCCACACAGGAGACAGAGGAATCGACCCCGAGCTTCCAAACTCGGGGGTTTATATAGGGGAGGTTAGGGGCATTCGCGCGGTTACACATGATTGGTCAATTCAAATGGTGCACAGTTACTTTCGGCGCGAAATTACATCAGCAAGGAGTACGTGCTCTCTAGCAGCTCGGCAGGCAGGTAGGGTGGCTCATCTCACTCAGG
>NW_022651328.1:0-4702 GCF_011064425.1 Rattus rattus
CTCCGTGCACCAGGGTTCCAGATGGCCTCCGGTGTTTTCCTCTGGAATCAGTAATGTGTGCAGAGAGCAGTCTCTTCTGGTTTCGCAGGCGTGTCTGCCTCTCTGAAGGTTTAGCTCTCCCTCCCACGGGATTTGGGTGCAGAGAACTGTTTATCCGGTCTGTTTCCTTCAGGTTCCGGCGGTGTTTCAGGCAGGGGTCCTGCCTCTCCTGGGCCCTCTCCCACGGGAGCCCAGAGGCCTTATACAGTTTCCTCTTGGGCCAGGGATGTGGGCAGGGGTGGGCAGTGTTGGTGGTCTCTTCCACTCTGCAGCCTCAGGAGTGCCCACCTGACCAGGCGGTGAGGTCTCTCTCCCACGGGTTTTGGGAGCAGAGAGCTGCTGCGGGCCGGGATCCGCGGGTGTGGGACTTCCGGTAAACACAGGACGTGCCAGGTCCTAGAGGAATTCTGCCTCCGTGTGTCCCGAGATCACCAGGCCGCTTTCTTGCAGCAGAAAAGTTGGTCTCACTTGTGGTCCTGAGGCTCAAGTCTGGCCACAAAGTTGCCCACGGGCTCTCTGGGTGGCAGCAACGGGAAGATCTGCGCCCTTCTCTTCTGGGAGCCTCCGTACCAGGGTTCCAGATGGCCTCCGTGCTTTCTCTGAATCAGTAAATGTGTGCAGAGAGTGCCCTTCTGGTTTCTTGCACAGGCGGTTTGCCCTCAAAGGTTTAGCCTCCCTCCCATGGGATTAGGTGCAGAGAACTGTTTATCCGGGTTCGTTTTCAGGTTCCGCCAAAATTGCTTGTTATTACCTTTCCCTGTACGGCTCCCTAAGATGAAGGTCACAGCAATGCACCTTTCTGGTGAGAATTGGGGTACATAACGGATAACTTTGTTCTTGAAGCCCAAAATCCTCATGCCTACCCCTGTAGCCTTTGAGAACCTTTCATCCTTGCTCTTTCTAAGCAGCTTCAGATTGAATGTCTAGACATGAACCTCCAGGAGCACTCAGATAAGATAGACTGACATGCTGCTCCTCAGGCTCTGTCAGGTACCCATGATTCAGGAAGCATGAAGAGATGGTCTTGATATACAGGGAAAATGGGGGAGAAAGAACAAATCCACCAAAAATGACAATGAGAACCATTTCTTTGGCATTTCCACCAGGCTCTCCTCCTTCTAAACTACTTAGTTCCTGGAATCTCACATGACCCCTGTAAAGAAAATGGGCTCTGGGCTTTTGCTTCATCCCTCAAAGCCCTGTTCTAGTCTAAAGAGGGGCTCCCACATAGCACCCTCCACACATAATGGCATGTAGTGCTGTGCTGTGTGATCAACCTATCTCCCTTAATAAACTGCAGATTCTCAAAGAGCAGGAGCATTTGCTTTCCAAACATGCAGTTTCTTGAAAATGGGCTATCTCCATGGAAAGCCTTGTAAATGATGACATAAATGAACACTTGGATGAGACCTAGGTCAGGACATGGATCAACAATAGATACAGTTACATTGTTTTTCAGGCTTATGGTAAGACACGAGGGACAACCTGACCCTGAGGCCTAACCTTACCTCAAGGTTGTTTGGCTCTGGGGACAGATGTTTATTCGCCTCTTTATAGAGCCTTTTTCACAGAGGATGCTGGCAGTTCAGTCTGCTCCACCAGCAGTCTTTCTTCTCATTCAGCAAAAAATCTGTATATTGTTCTTCAATTGAGTTTGTTCAATGCAGGAGCTGGAGTGCCTGATGTTGAACCACAAACAAAAATGGTAAATCCTGCCAGCTTTTCTATTTGCCTGTCACTTTTGGAAGTCCAGTCATCCTTCATGGGTCCCTCATCCTAGACATCCCAGACTAGGAGCCAATATATGCTAGCACCAATTAGAGGAGGTCAAACCTTTAATCCACATTCCACATGAATCAAAGTACTTCTTGAAAAATCCTGACACTAAAGACAGTTTATATAAATCAAGGAAGAAGAGATGGTCCATATGGGTGTTTATATGTTCAAGGTATGCTAAACCATCTTCACGCAGTGGGAAAGCCCTCCAGGGTAAGTTTAAAGATCAAATAGCTATACAATCTTCCATGTGTTTCTATGCCTCACAGATCTTTAAATCTCCTGGGCTGAGTTCTACAGGTTCAGAGTTGATTGATATTCATATAATAATACAAATCTTTATTATCTAGAGGATCCTTAATGGGAAAATAACAATTGAGGGTCTTCTCCACACCCCTTCATCTGGGACAACTGAGCTACAAATCTAACACTCCTGCCAGGAGGCAAGCTTCGTTAAGAGTCAGACACTACAGAACCAGAGCCCTGTCTTTGCTCAAAGTCACAGGACAAGCATTCCTTGCCTAGTGCTGGGCTCTCATCTCCTGTCAGCGACCACCAGTAGGGAACTGTTTCACTTATATGAGCTCTTGTACCTCTCCATGGCATCTTATTGAGTTGGTCATCATTTGCATAGCCATCATTCTCCTCTCATGTTCAGATTGAAGTACTGGCAATTCGACATCCAGCCTGTGTTGGGGCATGGCCTAAGGAACAAATAACCATCTGAACTCATGATTTCAGAATTACATGAAATGTAAATAAAAATATCCAATAAAAAATTCAAATTTAATTCATGGGGGTGAGGGAAGAATGCTCACAGACCTGAGCAAAAACCCAACAGTGAGACTCCAACCATGATTCTTCCACATGAAATATTTCTATGAAAATCAGCAAATATTTAATTTGAAATAAGGACTCCTTAAAAGTCTTGGGAGATAGATATGTTTCTACAAAGACTCTGTGTATATGAGTAGGCAGAGCCTGGAGGTTTCCTGATTGGGAATAACAAGAGTCAAGAATTTCTCTCTCTATTTTTTTTTCATCTTTATTAACTTGAGTATTTCTTATTTACATTTTGAGTGTTATTCCTTTCACACTTCTGGGCCAACATCCCTAACCCCTCTGCCTCCCTTTTTATGGGTGTTCCCTCCCATCCTCCCCATTACCGCCCTCCCCAACAATCCTAGTTCACTGGGGGTTCAGTCTTAGCAGGACCCAGGGCTTCCCCTTCCACTGGTGATCTTACTGGGATATTCATTGCTACCTGTGAGGTTGGGTCAGGGTCCAGTCCATGTATAGTCTTTTAGGTAGTGGTTTGAGTCCCTGGAGCTCTGGTTGGTTGGCATTGTTGTTCATATGGGGTCTCAAAGCCCCTTCAAAGCTCTTTCAGTCGCTTTCCTAAAGATTCCTTCAGCGGGTGTCGTTCTCAGTTCGATGGTTTGCTGCTGGCATTAGCCTCTGTATTTGCTGTATTCTGGTATGTCTTTCAGGAGATCTACATCCAGCTTCCTGTTGGCCTGCGTCTTTGCTTCCTCCATCTTGTCTAATTGGGTGACTGTATATATATGGGCCACATGTGGGGCAGGCTCTGAATGGGTGTTCCTTCAGCCTCTGTTCTAAACTTTGCCTCCCTATTCCCTCCTAAGGATAGTCTTGTTGCTCTTTTCAAGAAGGAGTGAAGCATTCGCATTTTGGTCATCCTTCTTGAGTTTCATGTGTTCTATGCATCTAGGTAATTCGAGCATTTGGGTAACATCTGTTTATCAATGAGTGCAGTTTTTTCTGTGATTGGGTTACCTCCTCAGGATAATATTTTCCGTTCCATCCACTTGCTATATGAATTTCATAAAGTCATTGTTTTTGATAGCTGAGTAATATTCCATTGTGTAGATGTACCCACACATTTCTGTATCCATTCCTGTTAAAGGGCATCTGGGTTCTTTCCAGCTTTGGCTATTATAAATAAGGCTCTGCGATGAACATAGTGGAGCATGTGTCTTTGTTTTATGTTGGGGCATCTTTGGGGTATATGCCTAAGAGAGGTATAGCTGGGTCCTCAGGTAGTTCAATGTTAAATTTTCTGTGGAATCTCAAGACTGATTTCCAGAATGGTTGTACCAGTCTGTAATCCCACCAACAATAGGGAGAGTGTTCCTTTTTTCCACATCCTGCTAGCATTTGCTGTCACCTGAGTTTTTGATCTGCAGCTTACTCTCACTGTGTGAGGTGAAATCAGGTTGTTTTAGATTTGCATTTCCCTTTGTGACTAAAAGATGTTGAACATTTCCTTTAGGTGTCAGCCATTTGGCATTCCTCAGCTGTGAATTCTTTGTTTAGCTCTGAACCCCATTTTTAATAGGGTTATTTGTCTCCCTGCGGTCTAACTTCTTGAGTTCTTTGTATATTTTGGATATAAGGCCTCTATCTGTTGTAGGATTGGTAAAGATCTTTTCCCAATCTGTTGGTTGCCGTTTTGTCCTAACCACAGTGTCCTTTGCCTTACAGAAGCTTTGCAGTTTTATGAGATCCCATTTGTCGATTCTTGATTCTAGAGCATAAGCCATTGGTGCTTTGTTCAGGAAATTTTTTTCCAGTGCCCATGTGTTCCAGATGCTTCCCTAGTTTTTCTTCTATTAGTTTGAGTGTAACTAGTTTGATGTGGGAGGTCCTTATCCCACTTGGACAAGCTTTGAACAGGGTGATAAGCTTTGGATCAATCTGCATTCTTTTCTACATGTTGACCTCCAATTGAACCAGTACCACTGATGAAATGCTATCTTTTTCCATTGGATGGTTTTTACCTTTATCAAAAAATCAAGTGACCATGGTGTGTGGTTTTTCTTTCTGGGTCTTCAATTCTATTCCACTGGTCTATCTGTTTGTCTCT
>NW_022651329.1:0-4723 GCF_011064425.1 Rattus rattus
TAAAATAATAATTGTTCCTAAATTATTCAACAGGACAGAAAGGATTTTTCAAGCACATCGTGCAAGGTAATCGTTGTCCTGATACCAAAGCCAGATGAAGACACAATAATAAATAAAAGTTACTGTGTTCTCCAACACAAATGCTAAAGTCCTCAATTAGTGCAAGCATTCGAAGAACAGTAGCAAATTAAGGTTTCTTTACTGTAACCAAGTAGGATTTCTCTTGTAAAGCAAAGATGATTGTTACATATGGAAACAATGTTAAAAGAATAAAAGCTAAAGCCATAGAACTAACTTAATAAAAGGAAAAGTTAGTTAATAAAATTCACAGCTCTTCAGTATTAAAATTATGAATAAATCTGGTATAAAGCCGTATACCTTAAAATAGTAATTCAACAACTAGCATCATTATCTTGAGAATGCCTCTATACAGCCATGCTATTGCAGCATGATTAGCCAAGAAATAGAAACAACCATTGTCCACCAAGTTATGGATTAAGAAAATTGTTGACCCATGAAGGTTTACATCTTGTCAACTGCTATAACATAGATTCAATAGAATATTACTAGATTGGATTAATACACATGTAGACAATACTGTAAATCTCATTATGTGAAGCTAACGAGTTGATTTCTCAGATGTTAAGGATAGATTGGAGTAATCAGAATTTGAGATTAGGTAAAAGTAGAGCGAAGTTGATCATTACAAAGTATGTTGTGTTTAGATAGAAGGAATACATTCTATGGCCCTATTGCAAATATACTGTATACCTTAAAATCTAGAAAAAGCTGTAATGTTTAAGATGATGAAAAATTTGGGGAGTATTTTAAAACTGATTTAAATATTTAAATGCATTTAAACATGATATTAATTTTCTTCACGTGTACTTAGTTTATATTCATTATACATTTTATATATTAGTTTCTTATGTAAATTTCAAAAATTGATGAAAAATGGACTAAAACCTTTCTCGAACCCATCCAGGAGATAGCTAACAAAAGGATAGTGTTTGGCATGCATCAAAATGAGAATGCCTTTTGTTTAAGATGTACATAAGCTGCACTTGTGTGTTATATATTTCACTTTTGAGTGGAGCTAACAGTTTGAAAGCAAGTATGTTTTTGCTTATCTGTTGAGGACAGGAAGTCTATGCAGACTGGTTAACAGATTGGTTCTATCCCTTACCACCTATGTGCATAAAACACTAAATTATTTAACCAACTTCTGTTTTTTCCTTTTTATTTACTGGATATTTTACGCATTTACATTTCAATGGTTATCTCCTTTCTCCATTCTCCTCTCCCATCCCCTATCCCCTTGCTTCTATGAGGATGCCCCACATCCCACACATCCACTCCCACCTTACTGCCCTGACATTGCCCTGGCATTCTCCTACAGTGGGGAAATGAGCCTTCACAGGACCAAGGGCTTCTCCTGTTGATGCTAGACAATGCCATTCTCTGCTACATATGCGATAAAGGAATGGTTCCCTCTATGTGTACTCTTTGGTTGATGGTTTAGTCTCTGGGAGTTCTAGGGGTTTTGGTTGGTTGATATTGTTCTTCCTATGGGGTTGCAAATCCCTTCAGCTCTTTCAGTCCTTTCTAACTCCTCTATTGGGGTCCCCTTGCTCAGTTCCATGTTTAGCTACAAGCATCCTCATCTGTATCAGTAAGGCTCTGGAAGAGCCTCTGAGGAGACATCCATATCAGGTCACTGTCAGCAAGCACTTCTTGGCATCAACAATAGTACTGGGTTTGGTGGTTGCATGTAGGATGGATCCCCAGGTGGGACAGTCTATAGATGCCCTTTTCTTCAGTCTCTGCTCCACTCCTTGTTCCTTTAGACAGGAGCAATTCTTGGTTACAATTTTCAGAATGGTGGGTGGTCCCATCCCACACTGGGATCCTTGCCTAACCTCAGATATGTTCGCTACAGGTTCTTCCTCCCCTTTGCTGGGCTTTTCATCCAATCTCACCCCATGTTGGGTACTGGGAGCCTCTTGTTTTCCTGGCATCTGGTACTTGCTGGTGGCTACCCGCAGTTCTCCATCCCCCACTGCTACACACCTCTGTTCAAATTCTTGACCCTCTGTATATCATTCCCATTGTCTCCTCTCATACCTGATCTTATCTTCCTTTTTCTTCTCCCACTCCGCTCTTCCTCACAAGTCTTGCTCACCCTCTACTTCCCATGAGTATTTTGTCCCCCCTTCTAGAAGGACTGAAGCATTCACATTTTGGTCTTCCATCTTCTTGAGCTTCATATGGTCTGTGAATTGTGTCTTGGGTATTCTGAGATTTTAGGCTAACATTCATTCATCAGTGAGTAAATATGATGTGTTTCTTTGTGACTGGGTTATTTCACTCAGGATAATATTTTCTAGTTCCAACCACTTGCCTAAGTATTTCATGAAGTCATTGTTTTTAAGAATGGAGTAGTACTCCATTGTGCAAATGTACCACATTTTCTATATTCATTGCTCTGTTGAAGGACATCTGAGTTCTTTCTAGCCTCAGGCTATTATAAGTAAGGCTGCTATGAACATAGTGGAGCATGTGTCCTGGTTATATGTTGGAGCATCTTTTGGGTATATGTCCAGGAGTGGTATATCTGGGTCCTCAGATAGCACTATGTCCAATTTTCTGAGGAACCACCAGACTGATTTCCACAGAGGTTTTACCAGTTTGCAACCACACCAATGGAAGAGTGTTCCTCTTTCTGCACATTGTAGCCAGTATCTGTTGTCACCTGAGTTTTTTATTTTAGCCATTCTGACTGGTGTGAGGTGGAATCTCAGAGTTGTTTTGATTTATTTCCCTGATGACTAAGGATGTTGAATATTTCTTAATTGTTTCTTAGTTGTTCAGTATTCCTCAGTTGAGAATTTTTTGTTTAGCTCTATACCACATTTTTAAACAGGGTTATTTGTTTCACTGGAGTCTAATGTTTTGTATATATTAGATATTAGTCCTCTATCAGATGTCAGATTGGTAAAGATCTTTTCCCAATCTGTTGATTGCTATTTTGTCCTATTGACAGTGTCCTTTGCTTTATATGATGTGCAATTATATGAGGCTCGATTTGTCAATACTTGATTTAGAGCATAAGCCATTGGTGTTCTGTTCAGGAAAATTTTTCCTGTGCCTATGTGTTCGAGGCTTCACCATACTTTCTCTTTTATTAGTTTCAGGGTATCTGTTTGTATATGGAGGTCCTTGATCCACTTGGATTTTACCTTTGTTCAAGGAAAGGAGAATGGATAGATTGCATTCTGCTACATGCTGGTTGCCAGTTGAACCAGCACCATTTGTTTAAAATGCTGTCTTTTCCACCCCCCCCCATTGGATGAATTAGCTCCTTTGTGACCATAGGTGTGTGGGTTCACTTCTGGGTCAGTTCTATAGCATTGTTCTTCCTGCCTGACTCTGTACCAAACCATGCAGTTGTTTATCACAGTTGCTCTGTAATACAGCTTGAGGTCAGGTCTGGTGATTCCTCCAAACATTCTTTTATTTTTAAGAATAGTTTTTGCTATCCTGGGTTTTTTGTTATTCCAAGTGAATTTGCAAGTTGCTCTTTCTATCAGGAATTGTGCTGGAATTTTGGTGGGGATTGCATTAAATCTGCAGAATTCTTTTAGTAAGATGGACATTTTTACTATATTAATCTTGCTATTCCATGAGCATGGGAGATCTTTCAATCTTCTGAGATCTTGGAATTTCTTCAGAGACTTGATGGTCTTGTTACAATCTATCACTTGCTTGGTTAGAGTCACACAAAGTTATTTTACCTTATTTGAGACTTTGTGAAGGGTGTCATTTCCCTAATTTCTTTCTCAGCCTGTTTATCCTTTGAGTAGAGGAAGGCTACTGATTTGTATGAGTTAATTTTATATCCAGCCACTATGCTGAAGTTGTTTATCAGGTTTAGGAGTTCTCTGGTGGCTTCTTTTGTGGGGAGAGTCAGTTAAGTACTCTCTTACCATCTGCAAATAGTGATATATTGACTTCTTCCTTTCCAATTTGTATCCTTTTAACCTCCTTTTGTTATCTAATTGCTTGGCTAAGACCCCAAGTACTATACTGAATAGGTAGGGATAGAGTGAACAGCCTCATCTAGTCCCTGATTTTAGTGGGATTGCGTCAAGTTTCTCTCCAATTAGTTTGATGTTGCCTACTGGTTTGCTGTATATTGCTTTTACTCTGCCTAGGTGTGGGCCTTGAATTCCTGATCTTTCCAAGACTTTTATCATGAAGGGGTGTTGAATTTTGTCAAATGCTTTCTCAGCATCTAATGAGGTGATCATGTGTTTTTTTTTCTTTGAGTTTTTCTACATAGTGGATTATGTTGATGGGTTTGCTTATACTGAACCATCCCTGCATCCATAGGGTGAAGTCTACTTGATCATAATGAATGATCATTTTGATGTGGTCTTGGATTTGTTTTGCTAAAATTGTATTGAGTATTTTTGCATCAATATTCACAAGCGAATTTGGTTGCAAGTTCTCTTTCTTTATAGCGTCTTTGTGTGGTTTATGTATAAGCATTATCATGGCCTCAAAGAATGAATGAGGTAGTTTTCTTTCTGTTTCTATTTTATAGAAGAGTTTGAAGAGTATTGATGTTAGGTTTTCTTTTTTTTTTTATTTTATTAACTTGAATATTTTTATATACATTTTAGTGTTATTCCCTTTCCTGCTTCCGGGGCAAAACATCCTC
>NW_022651330.1:0-4838 GCF_011064425.1 Rattus rattus
ATACAAATCTCTGCCGCACAAATTTCCTGTCTAATGGATTAACCTCTGCATTTTAATGAAGTATAAGCAACAAGCTAGCAGTTCTGAGAAAGGAAAGAGTATATAGAAGTTATCTAATGCCCACACATCTCCAGAATGCACCAGGTCAGCGTTGTTTTACACACACACACACACACACACACACACACACACACACACACACACGCGCGCGCGCGCGCGCCCACGCCCACGCACACACACCTTCACCTTGGGGCATGCACTCAGGAGACTTAGTAAGGAGAGTTGAAAGTACACGAACAGTCTGGGCTATATAGTGAGACCGTATCTCACACACAACCAAGTTGCTTTTCAATTGTGGTAAAATAAACATCACATAAATATGTATCATACGATGTGCATTACTACTTACTGTCCTACGTGTACAGTTAAGACTATTTACCAAAACATTCATTTCCCAGAAGGTTTTCATCTTTCCAGGATAGTATTCTAAACTCATTAAACAGTGACTCCCTCCCAACACGGTGGCAATCACCTGTAATTACAGGTGATTACTTGGGAGTCCAGGCAGGAAAACAGTCTGGTCATGTAGTAAGTTTTTAGGCTATGTTTAGCGAAACCCTGTTTCAAAATCAACAACAACAACAACAACAACAAAACAAACAAAACAAACTACCAACCAACCAAAACCAACTCTCCCTTTCCTTCCTTTCCAGCTCCTGGCAATCAACATTGTATTACCAGTTTGTATAGCTCTGACCATCCTAAGCACCTCGTATTTGTCCTTTTCTGACCGAGTTCGTTTCACTTGGTGTAATGTCTTCAAGACTCAGTATGCCAGCATTTCCTTTCTTTCAAAGGCCAAGTGACATGTCACGCTAGGTGTGTATTTAAATGCAGCTTATTCATAAGAGGCGAAACCAGAAACAGGCCAGGGTTTGTGGCTGACGAATAATTTAGTTGGGAGATGAGATAAGGACCTGCTATGTCGCCTGTTCTCACATGCAACGAACAGATTCTGTACATCCTCACCAAGGACGCTGTCTTTTGTTTGCTTTAAAAGATATTACACTTTTGGCAAGTGTAATATCTCATTGTAGTTTCTATTTGCATTTTCCGGTTGGTTTGAAATGCTGGGCACCTTTTTTAGGAGCGTGTGGACCATTTGTGTCCTTCCTTGTAGACATTTCCTTTAAACATTTTAGTCTGGTGGTGATGGCAGGGTAGTCTGGTCTACAGAATGAGTTACAGGATAGCCAGGGCTACACAGAGAAAGCCTATCTCAAAACAGACAGACAAACAGACAGACAAAAAGCAAGGGGGAATAAAGCCCAAACTTTAAAAATCACATTAATAATATGTAAATAATAAATAAATTAATTGTGTGTGTGTGTGTGTGTGTGTGCATATAGCACACATGAAAAGATTGGAAGACAATTTTCAGGGCAGATTTTTCTCACAATGTAAACCCTGGTGATCAAACTCAGGTCATGAAGCTTGCAAGTTCCTTTCCCCATGGAGGCATTTTGTTGTCCTTCTGTCCGTGTCCCTTGCACCTGCTTTAATTGAACTGTAGGAATCTTCTCCTCGTCTTTGACAAGGTTACATGAGGTTCAAGATGCCCTCCCTCTCATTATGCTGACAACTGTGACCTGGACCTGTGACCTGTGACTGGACCCTCCAGTCCTCTTCTGTCTGTCTTCCTAGTGCTGGGCTTAAAAGCATGTGTCACCGTGCAGTTTACACAGTAGTGGGGATCGAACCCAGGGCTTCCTGTATGCCAGCCAATTACTCTACCAACTGAGCGACATCCTCAAGTGCAAATACATAATTTAAAGACATTATTGCACATTCAGTAATGTGTTATGCAGGGAAAGGGAACATCCACATGTCTCTGAAACACACCCCTTTCATTCCTGATTCTCCTACCAACTCAAGGAAATAATGAAAGAAGACATAGCGATGCGAACATTTTGATAAGGGCTCTCTGGAGGACCCTTCCATGAACACTGGCTTTGGAGCGCACAGTGTTATCTGGAAAAGAACCTACTTCCTGCTGTATACTCTAAGTCAGTGATCCCCTGGCATGCTGAACTAGTGATGACACTGCCTGAGTCGTCTAATTTATAAAACTCTTGTCCCTAAAGTAAAACAGGGTGGAGCTGAACACTAGGAGGATAAGGCTGGCTCATTGTCACCAGACTGTGAGCGTGTGCTCTCGGTCCGACAGGTTACCACTGGACCTTTGCAGCCCACAGAGCCTGCTGGGACTCGGGGTAGCTTTCTGTCTGGCCCCTTGCCATAGGATGCAGCCTACCTGCTTTGTTCGCCACAGCTCGAGTACAGTTTCAACATTCTTTTCATCTCACATGTGGCTTCCAGACATTTCCTTCTCTTCCTTTTTCTTTTTTATTATTTTATTTGCTTATATTCCAGTTGTTGCCCCCCCCCAGTCCTTCCTCCCACGGTTTCTCATCCCATTCTTCCTCCCCCTTGCCTCTGAGAGGGTGCTTCCCCTGCACTGCACCCGGCCTCCCCCTTCCCTGGGGCCTCAAGTCTCAAGGACTAAGTGAATTTTCTCCCACTGAGGCCAGACTACAGAGACATCTACTACATAGGTGCCAGGGGCATCGGGCCAGCCTGTGTATACTCCTGGTTGGTGGCTCAGTCTCTGGGAGCTTCCTGGGGTCTGGGTAAGTTGAGACTGCTGGTCTTCCCCCCTTTTCAGCTTCTTCAGTCCTTCCCCTAATTCAACCATAGGGATCCCCGTCTTCAGTCCAATGGTTGAGTGTAAGTTTTGATTCTGTCTCAGTCAGCTGCTGATAGGGCCTCTCAGAGGACAGCCATGCCAGGCTCCCGGGCTTCCAGACATTGTCTTCTGTCTCTACAACCTACCCCAACACTGCCCTGTTAGACACAGGTACATTGTGGATGTTACAAATACCTGGTCTTTTTCACCGCTGAACCACACAACATCGATGCACGAGTGCTTCTGTTTTTTTACTTGTTTGTTTGTTTGATTTGTTAGTGCTGGTGATTAAACCCAGGACCTTGTGCATTTACAATGGGTGCGCCACCACTGAGCTGCATGTCAGCTCCAACAGGTTCAGTTAGAAGTCTGATTCCCCACCCCACCCCCTTTTTTCCTTTCCTTTTCCTTAATGTGGTGTCATATCCAAGACATTATTGAAAGGCTCTGGAATGATGACTCAGCGATTAAGAGTACTTGGGACCTGGGTTCAGTTCCTGTGCCCACATTGGGTGACTCACAGCCATCTGTACCTCCATTTCCAGGGGATCTGATGATTTATTCTGGCCTCTTTAGTCACCTACACACATGCACTGCAAATATATACATTCAGGCACACACGAATACATGAAATTAAGGAAACAAATGTTGGGATGGCTTGCACCCACATATATTGTATCAAATGAAGGTCTAACCTTGTGTTTTTCAATTGCTAATTGCTGAGGCAGCACCACTGTCATTTCTGTGGCCTGATACCTGCTTTCTATAGGTCAATGCTTGCCATTTCCTCACCTACCCAAAAGGAGGATTCCCGGAGACTACTAGGCTAAAAAGCAAACTGCCACGGGAGGTCACGGGAGTTCACCTTACTCTCAATCTGGCCCACAAGCAGCACTGAGAGACCCCGAGAGACTGGGCGTAGTCCTGCGGCTACGCAGCTCAGAATGAGTTTGCTTGGAGACTCTTACACCATGGTAACTGCATTTTCATACAAGAAAGAGAGGAGGCTTTTTGTAGAATGAAAAGCTGATGTCTAGGGCCAGAACCGGGCAGACAGAGGAGATGTGGGAGAGAAGCGTGGATGAGAATGGAGCAGAGAGATAGGACAGTGAGAGCCCAGGGAGGGGTAGGATGGCAAAGAGGCTGGGTTAAGTTAGAAGAAGTTGAGAGACTGCCTCAGCCAAAAGGCCAGCAGCCTTAAACTGCGTCTTTATTAAAAAGCACAAGTGGGACCCCTGAAAGTCTCTAATCAATATTTATTTTAAAAGCATTGCCACATATGGTGCTAGGAGGAGGCCATCCCCCTGTCCTCTTCTAAATGTTCTATTGTTTGAATTTCACATTTAGACCAACAATCTGTTTTTTATTTTTTAATATGACATAAAGCAAAAATTCATGATTTATTGTTTTGCGTATAGTTTCCCAGATTCTATTTGCTGGAGTGGGGCATCCTTGGCAATCCTACTATCCCATCATAGATGGGGTTTAGAGCTCAGAAAACAGATCCTGGTGCCAAGTAATTCTGTAACACTCTCTGGAAATCAGACCTTGCAAGGATTTGTCCCGCTCCGTTCAGACTTTCTGGACGCTGACGTTGGGATTCAGAGCCAGGGCAAGTGTATTTAATGTACTAAGACAAGCGTAGCCTCCAGGGTCTCCCAGCCCACCCTACCCTCCTCTCACAGAGAGGCTCTTCCCTATATGATCCAGACATCTTAGCTTTCTCTGTTCTCTCTCTGGCTCTCTCTCTTTCTCTTCTCCCTCCTTTTTTCTCCCTCTGACTTTACCGACCTCTGTGTGGTTGATGAACTTTCTTGAGAGCTGGAATAAACTTACCTTTATATTTTAATCTGGCTTGAATTGGTTCATTTCCTTGGAGGAGAATACCTGTCTGCCAAGGGATTACCATTTGTTTTATTAGCTGGTTTTACTGTTTTTTTTTCTTTTTTCTTTTTCTTTCTTTCTTTTTTTTTTTTCCGGAGCTGAGGACCGAACCCAGGGCCTTGCGCTTGCTAGGCAAGCGCTCTACCACTGAGCTAAATCCCCAACCCCTTTTTTTTATTTTTTAAAAGAGGAAAAGGCTAATAAAGCA
>NW_022651331.1:0-4714 GCF_011064425.1 Rattus rattus
CATATGTACAGCAATGCCAACCAACCAGAGCTTCCAGGGACTAAGCCACTACCCAAAGACTATACATGGACTGACCCTGGACTCTGACCTCGTAGGTTGCAATGAATATCCTAGTAAGAGCACCAGTGGAAGGGGAAGCCCTGGGTCCTGCTAAGACTGAACCCCTAGTGCACTAGACTGTTGGGGAGAGGGCAGCAATGGGGGAGGGGTTGGGAGGGGAACACCCAAGGAAGGGGAGAGGGGAGCCTGGGTTCGAAACCAGGAAAGGAATAACACTCTAAATGTATATAAGAAATACTGCTAATAAAAAAAAAAAGTTACTAAAAAAAAAAAAAAAAGAAAGAAATGGGGTTCAGAGCTAAACAAAGAATTCATAGCTGAGGAATGCCAAATTACTGAGAAACACCTAAAGAAATGTTCAACATCTTTAGTCCTAGGGAAATGCAAATTAAAAACAACCCTGAGATTTCACCACATGAGAAGAATGGCTAAGATCAAAATCAGGTGACAGCAAATGCTGGCGAGGATGGGATAATGAGGAACACTTTCATTTTTTGGGATTGCAGGACTGGTACAACCATTCTTGAAAACTGTCTGAGGTTCTCAGAAAAATTGACATTGAACTACCTGAGGACCCATCCTGGGCATATACCTAAAAAGATGCCCCAACATATAAAAAAAAGACACGTGTTTATTATGTTATAGCAGCCTTATTTATAATAGCCAGAAGCTGGAAAGAACCCAGATGCCCTTCAACAGAGGAATGGATACAGAAAATGTGGTACATCTACACAATGGAATATTACTCAGTTATCAAAAAACAATGACTTTATGAAATTCATAGGCAAAATGGATGGAACTGAAAAATATCATCCTGAGTGAGGTAACCCAATCACAGAAAAATACACATGGTATGCACTCATTGATAAGTGGCTTTTAGCCCAAATGCTTGAATTACCCTAGATGCACACAACACATGAAACTCAAGAAGGATGACCAAGCTATGAATGCTTCACTCCTTATTTAGAAGGGGTACAAGAATATCCTTGGGAGGGTATAGAGAGGCAAAGTTTAGAACAGCGGCAGAAGGAACACCCATTCAGAGCCTGCCCCACATTTGGCCCATACATATACAGCCACCCAATTAGATAAGATGGATGAAGCAAAAAGTGCAGGCCGACAGGAACCGGATGTAGATCTCTCCTGAGAAACACATCCAGAATACAGCAAATACATAGGCGAATGCCAGCAGCAAACCACTGAACTGAGAATTGGAACCCCCATTGAAGGAATCTTAGAAAGGACTGAAAGAGCTTGAAGGGGCTTGAGACACCATGTGAACAACAATGCCAACGAACCAGAGCTTCCAGGACTAAGCCACTAACCATAGAGTATACATGGACTGACCCTGGGCTCCAACCTCAGAGGTAGCAATGAATAGCCTAGTAAGAGCACCAGTGGAAGGGGAAACCCTTGGTCCTGCCAAAACTTTACCCACAGTGAACATGATTGTTGGGGGGAGGGTGGTAATGAGGGGATGATGGCAAGTGGAACACCCATATAGAAGGGGAGGGGGAGGGTTTAGGGTGATGTTGGCCTGTAAACCGGGAAGGGGTATAACAATCAAATGTAAATAAGAAATACTCAAGTTAATAAAGATGGAAAACAAAAAAAAAAGTGATAATACCCTCTTTAAAGCTACCATAACACTGGTTTTCATAGTAAGTTAGCATAGCCCTTTCTTTTGGAAGAGCCTTCAACAGTATCATAAAGTGACTTAACATGAAGTATTTATTACAATTTCTTTTATATTGATTAATATAATTCCTCTTTATCTTATTTCATACCTGGCCACATTACCTAGAGATGAAAATTCTAGTGACTATGATGCATGGCACTGTAGGGATTGGTAACATCTCACCAGTAGTAGCAGGCACCCACTACTTCTAGTTAATTTTAATTCAATGTCTAAGTCAATAAACATGTGTATTCTCTAGGGATCCTATGAAAACTGTGTTAAACTATCTTGCAGTTTTCTTATACTTGTATCTCAGTTTCCTTCAAAAAACAGCTCTGGTCAAAGGCTAAATGTTAGTGCTTGGGATTGTTAATCTTTGTTATCAACTTGATTAGATTAAAAACACACTTCTGCCTGTGCATGTGTCATGGGATCTGGAAATAATTAGGTCATATGAGCACTGGCCCAGTAAGTAGATAATTTCCTTGATAGAATCATGGTAAGAAGACATTACAGAGATGGTGAAAATCAAATGGAGGCTTCATATTGAGTCATTAGGTGATACATCATTAAAGACTGTACCTTTTCCTAACTTTCTTTCTGCATTTTTTTTTTTCTACTTCATGGCTTACTATGATATGAACAGTTCTACTTGGTCACACCCACACCACTGTGATAGAATGACAGTCTTGAAACCATGAGGAAAAAGTCGAGTTTTCCTCATATCAGTTGTTAATGTCAGATATTCTGTCAAACCAATGAAATCTAACAAACACAGTATTGTGATAGGAAATTCAACTTAGAGTATAGAAAAGCAGGAGGCAATGAAAAAATTAGAAATGGAGAGGGAATGTGCATTGGCAAATTATCAAACTACATGCACACAGAAACACAGCAAAACTCTCTGTCATTCAGGCGCATCTAGCTACACTCTTAGAGAGAAAAATAAGAATATCTGTCATCTCCATGTAGCTGTTTGAAAATCACTTAATGAGACAATGACTACCCTATACCTTCTGCATTTCAGCTCTTGCAATCTTTCTGGCAGCTTCTCAGACGAGTCTTATTCATGCAACACTGTTACATTTCATCCAAGTCTAATGAAGGTGGGAACATCCCATTTACATAGTCAGACATAAAGTAACTAGGCATAGGTTGCTGGGATCTCTAACACAAAGGGCAAATGGTCACTTGGAAAGCAGTATGCAAACTTATTCTGGCCTACTTTTATTATTTCTGTTTCTTCTGTAAAATCACTCATGTTCGTGATTGGGGGAAAATAAAGCTCAGATTCAGAGATGCAGCTTTTTAAGTGCAAACTCTGAAGGTAAACAGGAGAGTTTGACTGAATAGTGAGGTTAAAGGTGACCTTAGGTCAATGGTTCTCAACCTTTCTAATGTTGCAACACATTAATACATTTGTTCATGCTGTGGTGACCTTCAACACTAATATTTTTGTTGATGCTTCATAACTGATTTTTCTACTGTTAGAAATGTAATTGTAAATATGTTTCCTGATGTTCTTAGGTTACTCCTGTAAAAGGGTTGTTCAACCCCTAAAGGTGTCATAACCTACAGGTTGATACCACTGCCTTAGGGAATTCATTGATTTCCTCAGTGATCAGTAATAGACTTCTTCTAACAAGTGTCTTTTTAGTTAGAATAATCACTTTTATTTAAGTGACATATTTTTGACCTTTGTTCATTTTTTACTAACTAGAAATCTGACTCACACAATTCGGAAATTAAGTACTAAGACATTTAAAGTTTTAATAGAAAGGCAGAATCTGTGAGAAGAGGTTCATGCTTGTACACAGAAGTCTAATTTTTAGGACAGAGGGGGTACAGAGGTTCATGGTGTAATACTTTCAGATCTGGATAACTATGTATTATAATCTAAGAATCTCTGTCTCTGTCTCTCTGTCTCTGTCTGTCTCTGTCTCTCTCTCTTTCTCTCTCTCTCAGTGTGTGTGTGTGTGTGTGTGTGTGTGTGTGTGTGTGTGTGAAAGCCACAAGTCAGCAAGTATTTTATTTTCTTTCATCAATCTCTACTTAAATGTTTAGAGACAGTCTCGCATTGAATCTGAAATATTGAATTGCTGGAATTACAGGCTGGTGTTTCCACATGGACTGTTACATATCTGTTGGGGATCGGAGATTAGTACTCATACTTGCAAAGCAAACACTTTACCCATTGAACTGTCTACCTAACCTCTTCACTTCTTCTTGTGTCTGTCTCTATGGTGTTCATCTACCTACCTGCAAACTAAACCACCAGCACTGACCATCTATCTATCTGCCATCTACTATTCATTACACACACCTATTTTGTATGTACATACAAATATATGCATACTTATACACATTGATACATAAGGTTTTTCCTTTTACAACCTTTCATTGTCAAAAGTCTTAGCTTATGTAAGAGAAGATTAATTTGTAGGGCTTCAGTTATCTAAGGGTAACTTTTGCTTTAGAAAAGGCAGCAAAATGCTGTTAATAAAAAAAGATTTATTTGGGATTGCATCTACTATTAAGTAATTTTTGACATCTACCGATTAAAAATAACCTATTACCATGAAGGCACTATGAAAAGAACAGCATATCAAAATGGCATGTATTATCCATTTCTTGACAAGCAGCTAGCATTTGGAAAACATATTGGCTACATGCTAATAGCTGAATTGAAGAAGAGGAGGAGAAAATAGTAGAATGTGATGATATAAGTCAGTCAGTTAACACCATATTTCAAGAACTTCATTGCATACAACACTTCAATTATCTTCTTTAATCTTTCCCAGCATTCCTAAGTGCTGATATCATTCTTTTTCCAAATAGAGAAACAGAATCCTTGAGCATATGAAAAAATAATGCATGTACGCACATGTGCGTGCACACACACACACACACATACACACACACACATACACTCACACATACATTGATATATATATATATATATATATATATATATAT
>NW_022651332.1:0-4781 GCF_011064425.1 Rattus rattus
GTGTGTGTGTGTGTGTGTGTGTGTGTGTGTGTGTGTACATGTATGTGTGTATTCATTCCTATATGTGTTCGTTCTTCTGTGTTCGTATGTGTGGATGTATATATGCGTATAGATACCAGAGAACAACTTTGGTGTTGTTCCTCTAGAGTACTCTAGTGCTCTCCTTCCCTCCGTCCCTCTGTCCCTCCCTCCCTCTGTCCCTCCTTCTCTCTCTCTCTCTCTCTCTCTCTCTCTCTTTCTCTCTCCTCTCTCTCTCCTTTCTTTTTCCTTTCCCTCCCTCCCTCCTTTCTTTCCTTCCTTCCTCTCTCTCTCTTTCCCTTTTGAGACATGGTCTCCACCGGCCTTGGGTAGGCTAAGCTGGCTGGCCACCCAGAACCAAGCATCTGCCTATCCCTGCTTACCTAGAACCAGGATTACAATTGTACACCACTACACATGGCTTCTTCTAAAAACAAAACAAAGAAGCAAACAAAAAACCATGCATTCTAGGACTTGAACTCAGATCCTTATACTTGCAAAGCACACTTTTTACCAGCTGAGCTCTCTCTCTAAGCCCACCATACATCTTTAAAATTACCTTTATTTATTTTTATTGTGTGGTTGGAGAGAGGGCACATGTGAGGAGGTCAGCGAGCAGAAACTGCAGAGAGCCAGTTTTCTCTTTTCACCTCTGTGTGGGGCTTAGGGAACAGAATTCAGCTGACAGGATTTACCCACTGAGCCTCCTGACTAGTCCCACTATAACTCTATATAGATTCTGTCCATTCTATCAAATGTTCAATGCTTGGTAATTCATGTCAAAGCCATTGTAAATAGTTCCTTGCCAGGCACCGAGCAAATGGAGAAGGCTGTAGGCTAATGTTCTGCAGACAGACAAGCAAGGGCTAGCATAGCAAGAGTGTTCTACTTGGTCAGAAGTTGTTTAGGAAGCTTGGCTTGAAGACAAAGTGGCTGTCATCCGTTTCTCCACAGCAGAGGTCATGCATTGCCTTGGTAGGGTCATCTTTGCTCCACACGAGGAAAACTGCCAAAGAGAGGTACATTGAGGGGGGGAGTAGTGGTGTCTCTAACACAGTGGACTTTTGTGGCTCTTCCTCCCACTTTCACAGCAAGCCAGGGGCACAGGGACAAGCAGGGACCAAAATAGCACAAAGTCATAGCGCTCCAATCTCACGTCACCCTTGATGACATTAGACCTCAGAGGGACATGATGGTGTGTTTCCAGTTTCAAATAAGTTCTCAGAGGCTGAACCTGAGTCAGGATTTCTCATGGCTCATTTGTCACCAGGAAAACAAAGGTAGGGTGCCAAAGCGGACCCAAGTGACAGCCATTAAACAGAGCTCCAGAGGAGAAGTATTTCATTGCAGTCCCACAAATCCCAGTGTCTACACACCCAGAGCCCGCATCGTGGGTCTCTGGACTCTCCAGGGCTGTACTGAAAGCCTGGCTGTTCTAGAAAAGAGGAAATGCCACTAGTGAGAAAATCACCTCACCTGTGGCTCTCTAGGTACCCTCTAACATATACCCATTACCAAGTCGGAGAGTGCGAGAAATACTGAGATTGTGTCCCTCTATGAGGCAACTTCTGCCTTGAGTTTGTAATGCTCTTCTCCCTGGACCTGGGGCTAACCACGAGGATAGGCAATGGCTCTGCCCCAACGTCTGTGGTAAGAATCAGGTTCAAGGCCTGATTTCATAAGTCTACATATTTAAAAATTATAAATCAAACCAATGAAATAAAATGTGTTGTCTGCTCATAATTTGATAAATATTTACCAGTCTACATTGACCACAGATTCTACACTGTTATATCTGACTACTTAACTTCACTGAGAACTTCGAAACAAGAATGTGCAGCACAAAAACCCCATGGTAATGTGGCCATGGACAGGTTTGTGGGAAGTCGCATTACCTATGAGCAAGTTTCCATCTTAGGCAACATGGTGGACTCTGCTGTCGCGCTTCAGCTCTCTTACTCTTGTAGACAATTTTCTTCATGTGGTCCTTTAAAATATTTACTTACTTAATGTATGTGTGTGTGTGCCTGGATATATGTATGTATACCACATGCACTTAGGGCTTGTGGAAGTCAGAAGATGGCATCAGATCCGAAGGAACTAGAGTTTCAGACAATTGTGAGTCTTCATATGGATGTACGCTGGGAACTGAACACAGGTCCCTCTGCAAGAGCAGTTAAATCCTCTGAACTGAGATCCATCTTTCTGGTGCTTCATGTGGTCTTTTGATGCTATGTTCTCTCTCTCCCTCTCTCTCTCCCTCTCTCTCTCCTCTCCCTCTCCCTCTCCCTCTCCCTCTCTCTCTCAAGCCCAGTATTGAAGAGCTGTTTGTGTTCCTTAGTATAGGAAGGCTATGTGGCTATGTGCCTTATGAAGAAATTACTCAGGCATAGGTTATAATGTTGCTATTGGCTCTGAGTTCATTATTTAATGGGCCAGTAAGCAAAGGTGTCTCAAGGCAGAAGAACACATCAAATGAGACTGTGTATTGATTAGTTGGCTAAAACAAAAGTCCAGATTAACTATTGGTCAGTTCATAAAAATGTGAGCTATCTAAAACTTGTAGAAACCAAAGACTGCATTTCTATTTAGACAAGAATTCCGGGTCCACTAACTCCATGTTAATAGCAACCACACAGAACACATGGCATAAGAACTGGCCTAACTTTCAAGGGGACAGAACTAAAAAAAAGTATATTGAGCTATAGTTTGTATCTGATTGGCACTTATCAAAATAGCAAAGCTCATCAGATATTGATTATTAATACTCTTTTGCCAGGAAGCCTCCAGAGGGTCACAAAACAATACAGAGTATTGCCACTACTCTTGGTAGAGTGCCAGAACTAGACTGGACATAGAGAAATCAAGCTAGAACTCAGTTGGCAGCCTCCTCTCTACTTATTAGTTCTGGAAAGTATTATTCAGGTTGCTGGTGGACACAAGTCATTTACAGTGTCACCCAGCTGTGGCTCCTGCATTCCTCACTACTAACCTGTCAGGCAAGACACGAATACTGGTGCAATAATTGCATGAATCTTCTGGAGCTAACCAACTGCTGTTTAATTGAGTCCAACTCTACAGAAAGGAATCTATGCCTGCTACTTTCTTGGACCTGCCAGTGGACACAGAGACTTACTAATTTTATCATAGCTTAGGTCTTATCTTAGGCCGTCTCCCAGTTAGCTCATCTAACTGAATTCCAGTTCACATCCTGCCATGTGGCCTTTACCTCTCTCTCACCTCCTTTGTGTCTCTCTGTTAAATCTTCCCACTTGATTCTTCTCACAGAGACCCCTTCTCTCTCAGCCTGGAAGTCCAGCCTTTCTTCCCCTGCCTCGCTATTGGCTGTCAGCACCTTAATAAGCCATATAAAAGATGAGGGAGGAAGAATGTATACAAAATATGATACCAGTGATGATCTATAAGAATAACAACACCAAAGTCTGTTGTACTCAGCCTTCTGTTGGTGTATTAAAAGTTAAATAATACAAAGACAACTTTTGCACAGTACATGCCACCAGGTCAAAAGCTTATGGTAAGGGAGGTCACAGGCACTGGAAAACTAAGTAAAGTATAATAGATTTAAATTTTTTAAATACTCCAGAAATATATAGAGTATAAGTAACAGTAAATACAGGAGGAACACAGTTAATGTAGTTTGAAAGATATATAAATGTTGTTGGCTTAAAATGTATATGGTTCCTCCATCTTTACCTTCACCCAAAACAGTGTTCTTGATTATTTGAACTCTAATTATATATTAATGCAAATGCTACATTAGATACAAAAAGACAAAAGTGAAAAGGGAGCGCTCCCAAACCCCGTGGGAGAGAGAGCTGATCACCCATACGTGTGGGCAATCCTGAGACTGCAGGGCAGGAGAGACCGCCACTTTTGCCCACCTTTGCCCATTCCCTGGCCCAAGAGGAAACTGTATAGGGCCTCTGGGCACAGGAAGATAGGGACAGTCAAGCTGCAGGAACCTTGCGGTCCAGACTGCGCCCGGATCTGAAGGGACCAGGTCAAAATTCTCCCTGCACCTAAATCCCATGGGAGGGAGAGCTAGACCTTCAGTGGGACAGACACACCCAGGAAACCAGAGGAGACTACTCTTTGCCCACATTTCTTACTCTAGAGGAAAATGCCTAGCACCATCTGGGCCCCCTGTGCACAGGGACCCAGGAGAAAGTCAGTGGACAGAGAGGACTACACACCTGAAAGCAGAACACTCTGTTCCTATAACTGGCTGCAAGAAAACAGGAAAACAGGTCTACAGCACTCCTGACACAGGCATATAGGACGGTCAAGCCACTGTCAGAAATAGCAAAACAAGGTAACACCAGAGGCAATCTGATGGCGAGAGGCAAGCACAGGAATCCAAGTAACAGAAACCAAGACTACATGGCATCACCAGAGCCCAATTCTCCCACCAAAGCAAACACTGAATATCCAAACACACCAGAAAAGCAAGATCTAGACTTAAAAATCACATTTGATCATGATGATGGAAGATTTTAAGAAAGACATAAAGAACTCCCTTAGAGAAATGCAGGAAAACACAAGTAAACAAGTAGAAGCCCTTAGAGAGGAAACACAAAAATCCCTGAAAGAATTACAGGAAAACACAATCAAACAGGTGAAGGAATTGAACATGGAAATAGAAACAATGAAGAAAGCACAAAGGGGTGGGGGTTGGGGATTTAGCTCAATGGGAGAGTGCTTGCCTAGCAAGCACAAGGCCCTGGGTTCGGTCCCCAGCTCCG
>NW_022651333.1:0-4786 GCF_011064425.1 Rattus rattus
ACACACACACACACACACACACACACACACACACACACACACACACACGCACGTGCACGCACACACGTTTTTGTGAGGTTTAACAGATCCAATTCAGCTGAGAGGATAAAACAATAAAAGGCTTAGGCTTATGACAACCTTCCATTCTAGAATCATTGTGATGAACATCCCAAGCGTGAATCATTAAGACCCCAGTAATATAGAACCAGATTTGATTAAATAAAACATTTAGTTCAATAATTACTCTTTGAGTGTCTACCAGTGTTGGTGCTGAGCAAACCTCTGGTGGCAAGATCAACGGGACCTGCCTGGACACAAGGAAGTGCAGAGTGTGGTAGGGTAGCCAAGAGAATAGCAGCCTTGAGGCAATCCACAGATACCTCACACTCATTGATGACATACTCTGGGAACAGACAAAAACAGCAATCCTCCTTGGAGCAAGAGGAGACACCTATGCAGTCTTTCAGGGTAGATGAGATCTCTTGGGACGTGGGGGAATGGAGACAGCATTCCAGACAAGGAGTAGCAATGGCAAAGACAGTTGAAAGTACACATTATGCCAGGAGTAATGGTAGTTGGAACACAGCTGCACAGCTGTGAGGCACCAGAAGCCAGAGCTTCCAGCAGCCAAAATATGTGTTCCAGTATGAAGGTAGGATGTGGGAAAGACCACCCACTCTTCCCAGTGAGTCAGTTCAGTTGGAAGCTCTTGAAATGTTAGAAATCACTGCTTTCTGTTTGAGGCCAGTAAGTACATTGCTTGTAAATCTGAAAGGGCCTCTGTCTGTGTTCCTTATGAAGTTGGATCCCACAGTGAGTCTGTTAGCTCCATTCTCAACCTCACACAATCCTACTGCTCCAGGCTCACCTTCTACCATGCACACTCTCCTTTCCTGCCCCAAAATGCAGCAGTAGCACTGAAGTGGGTTCTTGTAGGAACAGATTCCCACAATCTCGGGCTGAGGTTACAGCCTTTGATCCTTTTGTCTCCAACCCTGTTAGAAGAACCCCGGCAACAGATCTTATTCGTTCAGGGTAGATGATGCCATTTTTACAATGTTGTCTTAGAATTGAATAAACAACATAAGAAAATCTTTGATGTTATGTGTAGAGGAATATATTAAAAAATTCTGGGATATATCACACTAGTTCATCACACAATGATAATATCATGGAATGGCATTATGTTCATCATAATGTTAGCTACATAGGAAGATGTAGCTGGCCCATTAGAGGCCTTGGTGTATGCCATAAAAGTGGAAGATAAATTCTGAAGACTTGGGAGCCTGCAATATCAGTGAAAAATTTAGAGGCATGCTAGAACACCTCATCAAAATAAAGATCAAATTATTAGATGGTTCCTCAGCATTCTGGAGGTAGTTCTAGGCCTCCTTTCTTTGTGGACCAGAATGTTTCATACTGGAAAATGCCCTCTTTATTATGTGCTGTGGAAGTTGTAAGATTTGAATCAGGTGGAGTCAGAGGATGCATCTGCATTCAGTCAAAAACACAAACATTCCTACTACTTAGTCCATTTGATTCTCCAGACACTGATACCAAAGGTCTCTAGGTGGGAAAGGCTACCATTATAAGATTAAAGCAAGTATAATTGGAGAATCTCAATACAGGATCCATGAACTATGACCATAGTTCTGCAAAAATATTCTACAGAATTTGGGAACCCATCTCTTGGTGTGCTACTTGCCTAAGATAACGATGGAGCTTTTGCCCATGAAACATTAGATGACTGTTGTATTTAGAACTATATATCATGAGCAAGGTCCTTTCAGACCCACTAACACAAAGGCTATATGTAGAGTCAACAGCAATTTATTGTAGGTTGGAGTAGGCCCCTCCAGAACTGTGAATAAGTATGGATAAATTGTCTGAATACACTACACTAGGTAACTAGAGTCCCAAATGGTGGTGAGCACAAGACCATAGCATCCACTGGCCCTATTATGTAATGCACCACTTGGAAGCTCCTGGTTGGATAGACTGATAAACCTGAGTCTTGAAAGCAAAACCAGTTGCAGTTTGGAGATGACACCAAAAGAATGAATCACTGACATTAAATCCACAACCATGCAATTATGCAAATTCCTTGAAAGGTTCCAAAACAGACCCTAAAGTGGAAGTAGGAAGAGCTACTTACTTTCTTGTTACCCTTTGGAACTCTGGGGGTATTACTGTTTCCTATCACAGGAGTGTAGGCCTGTGGGTCTAGGGCTTCTGGTTAAGAGTTCCTCTCCATCAAGGGGCCAGCAAGAGTCCCTTTAGATTTCATGCTATGTCAGCCAACTCAGTGTCCTTGTTCCAGGACATCAGACCATGAGACTAAATCACCTAAATCAATGAGGCCACTCATTGGCAACCCAAATGATAGCAAGTGCAAGACTATTGTATCTACTGGACCCATTGTGTAATGTGTCACTAGGAAGCTCCTGGGAGGGAGTGCATACAAGCATGGAATGACCCTGCAGCATGTAGCTCATCACTTTTTGCCCCCAAATGAGGATAAATGGCTATAGCAGAATCAATGACTTGAGGTGGACATGGTGACCATACCTATGATCAATTGCTTTCCATGTATCAATGGAGAAAATGGCAATGCTTCAAGAAAAACAGTACTGGAAATTCACATGAAGAAAATGTGAATATCATAACCACCCAAAGAAGGCATATGGGCACAGGAATCAGTGGAGAAGCCCTCAACTGCCACCACAGGGACAAGTGGTGTTGACTATCACCCGAAGCATAGCTTAAAGGTGCATGTATCCATGATACTGTCAACAAGTGTTGGAAAGAGATAAATACCCTTTAAAGAATTTCATGTCAGGTGATACTTTACCTAGAAAGCAAGGGTAAGTCTCACTCCTGCATCTCGAACAGGGCAGGCACGACAACTGCCATCCAAAGAACACAGTGTGGGAACCTGAGAGAGAACAATGGTGGGCAATAAGATAACTACTGTTGGAGTGTAGTGACTGAAGAGAGCAGTAGCAGACATTAGTCGCCTTGCTAGAATACACCCTTAATACAATGAGATTACAAATGGCTCTTTACCATTGAGGATTTTTATAGCCCCACCCCCACCAAACTGACCTCACTATTATCACGAGGAAAACATCAGACACATCCAAATTTATGAGTGGCCTACAGAAGACCCAATTAACACTGTTTAAAACTGTCCAGTTCATCAAAATTGGAGAAATTCTCACAGCCAAGAGGAGTCGAGACCTGACAGACTACAGGGTCTGGAGTAGAAAACAAGGCAGGCAATAAAACCAAGGAGAACACAGTAGATTATAGACCAGGTAACGATAATGTGTCAATACTGTCTTCTTATCATGAATGGGTACCACACTGATATAAGATAATAGCAATAGGAAAATCTAGGCATGGGACATACAACAACCCTCTGTGTACTTTGCTCAGTTTTTCTGTAAATGTGGAATACTTCTAGAAACAAAGGCATTGATAAAATAAACTACATAACAAAAAATGAACTTTGACCCTTACTTCAAACCATATATAAAAGTTCATTCAAAGCAGAACTTAATGTAAAGTTAAAAGCATAAAAGTCTTAAAGGCAGGAAAAACTTTGTGATGTGATCACATTTTCTTCATAAAGTAAGGAAGTGTTCTAATTTTCTTCATAAAGTAAGAAAATGTTCACATTTTCTTCATAAAGTAAAAGCTGACGAACTGGACTCTAACAATTATAAAAAAATTTTTTGAAAGACATTGTTAAGAAAATGAAAGCAAGTGAAGGAGTGGATGAAAATGTTCTCAGTATATATAGTTGACCAAATCTTAAAGTAAATTAGAAACTCTCACAAATTCTGCTTCTTTCTTTCTTTTTTTTTTATTAACTTGACTATTTCTTATTTACATTTCAAATGTTATTCCCTTTCCCCCTAACCCCTTCCCCTCCCCCTCTATATGGGTGTTCCCCTCCCCATCCTTCCCACATTACCGCCCTCCCCCCAACAATTACGTTCACTTGGGATTCAGTCTTGGCAGGACCAAGGGCTTCCCCTTCCACTGGTGCTCTTACTAGGCCATTCATTGCTACCTATGAGGATGGAGCCCAGGGTCAGTCCATGTATAGTCTTTGGGTAGTGGCTTAGTCCCTGGAAGCTCTGGTTGGTTGGCATTGTTGTTCATATGGAGTCTCAAGCCCTTCAATCTCTTTCAGTCCTTTCTCTGATTCCTTCAAAGGGGGTCCCGTTCTCAGTTCAGTGGTTTGCTGCTGGCATTCGCCTATGTATTTGCTGTATTCTGGCTGTGTCTCTCAGGAGAGATCTACATCCGGTTCCTGTTGGCCTGCACTTCTTTGCTTCATCCATCTTGTCTAATTGGGTGGCTGTATATGTATGGGCCACATGTGGGATAGGTCCTGAATGGCTGTTCCTTCTGCCTCTGTTTTAATCTTTGCCTCCCTATTCCCTGCCAAGGGTATTCTTGTTCCCCTTCTAATGAAGGAGTGAAGCATTCGCATTTTGACCATCCGTCTTGAGTTTAATGTGTTCTAGGCATCTGGGGCAATTCAAGCATTTGGGCTAATAGCCACTTATCAATGAATGCATACCATGTGTGTTTTTCTGTGATTGGGTTACCTCACTCAGGATGATATTTTCCAGATCCATCCATTTGCCTATGAATTTCATAAAGTCATTGTTTTTGATAGCTGAGTAATATTCCATTGTGTAGATGTACCACATTTTCTGTATCCATTCCTCTGTTGAAGGGCATCTGGGTTCTTTCCAGCTTCTGGCTATTA